>NW_022156716.1:399704-678685 GCF_004355905.1 Pyricularia grisea
GGGGGGGGGGGGGGGGGGGGGTAGAGGGGTAAGGGTTTGGAGGGAAAGGGAAGGGCAGCGAAAGGGTGTGCACGGGTAGGTGCAGATACCTCCCCCATGCCAGGCCGTCCTGTCTGGTCTTTGCCCCCCTTTTTGTTTCTCTTCTGTTGCTTTCTTCAATCTCGGGCGGGAGGTGTTTGTTGTGATTTGCTGATTAGCGGAGGGGGGAATAGAAAGGCGCAGCAAGGAATAGATAGTGGTTGAGATTGACATGCTGTGGAACTCTAGATGTGATGCTGCTTTTGGTATCTAATTGCGATGTTAAGGCAAAGATGGAGTCCTAACCAGATAACGCATTTGCCTGGTCCACCGACGGTCCAGAATCACCACCGCTTGTCCAAAGTCTATCTGTTTGTGCTATTAGAAAGGAAAACTATTTTGGTAAAGGTATGTGTGTGTGTGTGTGTGTGTGTGGGTAAGTTCGGGTTGAGGTCAAAAAGCTACGTTGGTGTCTCTTTTCTTCTCGAGGGGGGAGCAGGGTGTTCTTGGGGGCGTCTGGGTCATGGATTATCAGTCTTGGGTGGGTAGCATTTCCTACGGCATCTGGCCATTCCCGTCGACGGGTAGAGGGTGGCTTTTCGAAGGAAGAAAAAAAGCTCACCGGTCAAAAAAAGAGACTTGATTGCCTGTCGGATCCGACCCAACTTCATTGACCTCCAGGATGATGGAGATCTGTTGGAGGGGCGACAGGATGTCTTCGGGGTCTGAGAATAGAAAAGTAAATTGTAAACGAACAGAGAGAAGGAAAAAAATAAAACGGTCGGATGGGTGCATACGCCGAAGATGGGGTTTAACGTAGTCTTGTCAGTGGCAACAACCCCTTTTTTCGGCAAAGGAAATACAGGTACATACAAAAAAAGAAAAAGAAAAGAAAAAGACGAGCAGCGAAAATCACACCGTCCCAGGATGGCGTGGTGTCACGGTACCTTCGCAAGAGATTGTACGCGCTCTAACTAGCTGGGTCGTAGACGTATTTCAATACCTTGGTGCACCTTTCTGCACTCATGCTCAACCTCAGAATGGATGGTTGTACAGGATAGATGTGGGATGGTAGAGTTGCTCGACAGTCGATACGACCTGCCTTTTAAAAAAAAAAAAGAAAAGCCTCTATGGAACATGGAAGCTACGAGGTTCGACAAGCAGCGTTCATAGACCATTAACTTCTGTACCAGTTGATAAAAGTCCTTCACATACACAGAATGGGGACTTTCTCTTTGCCCTTGCTAAAAAAAAAAAAAAAAAAAAAAAAAAAAAAAAAACTCCGGACATCTGTCTTCCCTGATTCTTTCTCCTATTTCCTGCGTTATATGCCGGAAGCCTAGCTGCATATGCAAGCGAATTTTGTCAATGCAGTCAGTATATATAGATGGAATTGATCGTCGCAACAAAAAAAAACCAAACAAAAGACAGCCTAGTAAAAAGAGGGCTAGGCGAGGAAAGTGATGTTCGTGTGGGGGTGGGTTGCCGCCCCGGGACCAAAAAAAAAAGGGAGGGAGGGGGGGTCCTAGTTGGAGGGCGTGTGAATAACAACAACAACAAAAAATCTCAACGTATCGGAACTAAACAGTCCCGGAGTATTCGCTCCTTGGCTTGCTTCTTGCAGATTATGGACGTGGTTTTGTCGTCATGACATGGTAATGATGGTGTCGAGAGAGCAAGCTTTTTTGCTGGCTAGACGATTCCATGCCCCTCGTCTTGGGGAGCTTTTTGACAGATGGTAGTCAAACATTGAGGTGTTTGCTATTCTATTTTTTCCCTATATAACAAGGGTAAAATAAACATAAGCAAATAGGAGGGTGGAGAAAAGAAAAGTAAAAGAGTGAGTGAGGTAGGAATGAGAGATCGGTCACATTTCCAAGTTTCCATCAAGGGCGATTACCGGAGATCAGAAAATGACAGAATTTCTGTGGGAAAGCAAGGGCAGAGTGGGCAAGCATGGCAAGGGTTGGGAGGCTTTAGGCTCTACCTGGTACTGTACAAATTTGCCGGGTGGTCAAGCCAAGCTTACCTTCCCCCTCATCACTTTCTTTTTATGATGGTGCGGGGATGCAACGTCAGTTTTTGTTGCCTTTGACTGTTTGACAGGATGCAATTTGATAAAAAAAAAACTTGAAATTGTTCTTTCTCAATCAAGTAGTAACATATCTACCTACGTCGTCTTGTATACCACCTTGCCAACCATAAAGGCATAACTACCTTAGGTACCTAGGTAGGCTAGGTGATAGCTCTAACAGTACACGTACGGTAATACTAATTGGCTGGCACAAAATGATATTAAACTGTACCGTGACTTGCGTACCTACATCTACTTGCCACATCAAATTAAGCCTAATCCTACACGTTGCTTTTGTCAATCATCCCGCTAGTCTCGAACAATTGAGGCTCTTCATTGGCCTTTTTTTTTGAGTGCTGACGACCACGCTCCCCAATCGGACGGTACAATCTAGCTGCTTAATTGATGTTGACGACAACAGTAGATAAATCTGATCTACGGGGCGGAGAGGCCCGACGATGGTGACGGAATGCTTCCCGATGTACTTTGTCTTGTCATGCATGGAAGCCGAGTCTCTTGGCCGGTGACGGGTACGGGACTTTTTTTTTCTTCTTCTCTTGTCTTGTGGTTGATCTTTTCTGTACATAAGTGCCATGCAGCGAAGAAATGCAGGTCGACAAACAAACAGTAGTTTACTGCGAGATATAGGAGAAAGCTACCCTGGCAAACAAACTCACCCCATTTTGTGCTGCACTGGGCCAGTAATACGAGATGGGATGTCTTTTGCTTGTACCCTGAAAGCAAACAAAACGAGCCCAAGCTGTGGCCATGAACTACTTACTGTTTGCAAACAATTGACGAGGTTGGCGAATTGATGCGTAATTGAACAAACAATTTCGATGCCATCAAACCGGCATTTCGTCACTTTCTTTTTTTTTTTTTCTCCCCCTTTTTCTGCTGCCTTGTAAAGAAAAACGAGACAAGCCACCGACCTGACCTGAGTGTTTGCCCTAACCAGATAGAGAAACCCTGAGAAAAAAAGTTCGAA
This sequence comes from Pyricularia grisea, assembly GCF_004355905.1. Taxonomy (NCBI): domain Eukaryota; kingdom Fungi; phylum Ascomycota; class Sordariomycetes; order Magnaporthales; family Pyriculariaceae; genus Pyricularia; species Pyricularia grisea. The sequence continues at coordinate 402,785 of NW_022156716.1, forward strand.
ATGATTCAATATTGACATGCAAACAAGCCTAACAACAACCAACCACTCCCAATCTGATATCCCGGAACTTGGTATCCGTGATCCAGGAAGACAAGCAAGCCAAGTTCAATCCACTATAACTAGGGTATCCCTGTTTTTTGTCCCGTCGTATTGCTTGCCGACTGAAGAAAAAGAAAAGGAAATACCACCCCACAGACTACCTGTGCCTGGGTGGATTTGACAGCTAGACACCTGCGTCCACCCGCAAGCTCAATCCTTGTTCTTTCCATTGACTTACAACAGAGTATGTAAAAGACAGACGAGGGGCTGCGGTGGGGATGAGCAGAAAAAGAAACGTATCTTGGTATCATTCAAGGAAAATAATCAACCACCACGCTGCCGTGCATTTTGTGCAACACGGACAAGGCACGGCAGGGGAGGAACTTTGACATGCATGAGTGATTTGCGTCACCGGCGTTGCGGTACAACATATTGCTGCTGCTGCCGCCGCTGCTTCCTGGACTGTTACAAAATGTTTCTAGAGTCTATTTTTTGCCCATGCATTTCTTCAACGTTTGGCAAGCTTGAGTGAGCCACCGTTGCAAACTGCCCTTCAGGTGAACGGATTGACATGTAAAAGAAAAATTCACGGGGTATTCGCATGCCCTTTACCTCAAAGTCTAATTCAAACGGCTCGGCCTACTCCGAAATCCCAGCAAAGACTTTTTTTTCTCCATCTACTATCTCTATAGACTTGGCCAGTACGCGGATCCTCATTTGGTTGGTGACACCAAAAGTGCAAAAGTCGTATTCCTGCCGTCACGTTTAAAAAAGAAGCTAGTTCCGTGGGGTGTGTGTAAAGTTTGAGCTCTTTTATCCAGATCTCTTATTTTCTTTTTTTTTTTTCATTGCGTGTTAACGTCATACGCGAAAGTCTCACGGTCCCGCACATCCTGCTTCCCCGGTGCCAACAAAAGCGTTAGACGTGCACGGTGAAAGGAAAAAAAAACGTTATGATGAGGGGTAGAACAGGGCACATTAGAACGCTTTTTTGGCTGGTCTATGCGTTAGGGTTTGATTTCCTTGAGAGAGTGTGTATAAAATGTTGTGTCATACCGGGGTACAGCAACACATCGTGTATGTATGGTTTGGATTCGTACACAGGTTGATATACCCCCACGTTTTTTCGGGTGTCTTTTCATACTTGTCTTGAATGCTCCTCTCGGTTAATCAAAAAAAAAACTTTTGTGAATACATGGAAAGGGGGATGCATCAACGGCAGATGAAAACCCCAGGAGCAGGTTAATGATTAGGTAGCGGGCAAGACACTTTGACTTTGGATTGGACAGTTGAAACAGGAACAGAATCATGAATTCAATACAATATTTTCAGAATAGAACATGATCCAATGATTTTATTATTCCGGCCCTTTTCTCGAACTGTTGCGTGGATATTCGCCGCACGCAGCTATCCTTGATATGCCACCTCTATGGAAGAGACATTGGCTCGAACTTATTCCAAGCTTGGAAATGATATACAATGCCAAATTAAGCAACAAACGGATAAACGAAAAAAAAAAAAAATCACAGATACTAAACTGCCAGATAGCATTGATGTTGTTGGCGCTATTTAAGAAAGGGTCTCTGGAGCCAGGTACATGTAATTAATTGCCTAGGTACATCGACAAACCCCAGTCCATGCATATGCAAGTATCCGCGGTGCGGCACACTTTCAAGGGTTGTCAGAGAGAGGGGGGCCATTTGCAGCTCTGCCGGGCTCCGGTACCCTCCGCTTCTTGGTTTGAGCACTACCCACCCATCTTTTGGTTTATGGGTAGCTTGGGTAGGTAAGCATGGATCAGTCCGGTTAAAGAGATTTCCAATGATGATTGATACCCTATCGTATTGCCGACAGCAAGCCCGAAGTGGTGTCGAAGCTCGAAAATAAGACAACGTTGAATACCCCAAAAGTTGGAATGCACCCAACGTCTTTTTGATTTTTTTTCTTTTTGATTTTTTTTTTCGACCTTTTCCGTGCGGTGTCATCAAACTAATTATTTCAAGATTGACCCGGGACCGACCTGGGGTCAAATGGCCCTCTACTTTGCTCTGGTTTGTTTGTCCTTCAACCAGGGCAAAGGTTTTCTTTTCATTTTCTTCTTCTTCTTTTTCTTTCCCCCTCTCTCACCACATAAAAAAAACACCCCCCGTCATGTAACTAACCTTGACCCGCCCCCACGTTTCTCCCTCTAACTGCAGCAAACCGAAGACCAATGTCAATCTGGGAATTGGAGAATTTTGGCGAATGATGCAACAAACATTCGGTGGTCTATGTACCTTTACTCTTTTCTTGCTTGAAAAAAAAGTCTTATTTGGGGAGTAACGTCGGAGTTTTATTTCTAATTTTATTTATGACCTATTTTCCTTTTTGTGAATATGGTCCAGAACATGACATACATTGTTTGAAGCCTGGCACCCACCCCAAACGCCCCCAAATGCCAAGATGAAGAGCAAACGAGCAAGCGTTCTCGCTCATAGGAATGAAGCCTTGAGCTCCTGGTGGCCAGTGAGCGTGGGAAGGATTCTGGGAAGAACTTCCTCCGTTGTATATCTTCTCCCTTTTCCTCTTTCCTTGACATTGACGAGGCAGGTGAACATTCTATCAGTGACCAATTCTTGGGACTATTTTTTATTCCATCTTCAACCCTTCTCCTTATATGTTTTGCACCACAATAAACTGGTCAACATTTCTCCTCTTGTCTTCACACCAGATGCTAGAGCTCTGATCCACCTTTCTCTTTTTTTGATTGCTTGCCTCAGTTGGTGATACCCTCGTACACTGTCCCCCCAAAAAAGGTGTCATTGGCCAGTCAACACATCAACGAGACTTTTTTGTGTGCCGTTCCCTGGTAGCAGCAGCATCAAAGAGGTGTATAGATGGTGGTGCGCCTCGACAAAAAAAAAAGATTTTTATTTCAGTATGCACCCTTTATATCCTGCAGACTTCTTCACCGGTCTCAATCTGAAAATCAAGCCCGCCCCCCAGAAAAGTTAACCCAACCACGAAGAAAGGTTCTACCCCGGCTCAAGCTCCATTTCAAGGGAACAACAAATCTGGGGCTTTCTCGCACAGCAAAGACAGGCGAGACTCAAGAGGTGACCTATCACAAGCCTACGGTTTAGTGGGCCACCGCCTGCTGTGTTCCCTCGCCGGACGGGCCTGACCTAGAAGACGCGGATTAGTTTCACAAAAGAGCATTGGATATGAGAGCAAGAGAGACAGCATCGTGTTAAAGCCCGACGTCTCCCATACTACACAGACAAGCTCACCACGTACATCTTGCCTTTTTCTTTGGTTCCATGCTTTCAATCCAAGTCACTTGCCGTCATCATACAAGCACATACAACGGTCTCTCTTTACAGGGGCAGTGGTCCATCTTTTTGGTTCTCCTTGACTTCCTGGCAGCGTGGCATCTGCAACTGCAGACGCGGCAGACGCGGCAGGAAACGGCCGGCACCAGTTTGCTCAAATCAGCGCATTCCCAACCAAAGAAACATTCAGATGCTGACCGGCTTGACTTTTGACTCAGACATCAGCAACACACAGCCACGCTCATAAAAGCTCATCACCCCTTTATTTTCTTACAACCATCGACGAACAAGCTGGGTACCCAGCTTTTTCCCAGGAGCTCTTGGTTCCACCCCCTCGATTGGAACCTAGGTTTGCAAATCCCGGTCCCCGGAACCCCAGCCGCTAGACTACCACAACCCACCCCTTGTCGGCAGAGAGAGACTTTGTAAGCGCCGCCTGCTTCCGGCCGTTGACCTGCAGCAAGCAACATCATCACAACGCAGCCAAGCCTCAGCCGCGGACGACGGGTTGCACTTCCGCTCTTCCACTTCTGGCATTCTTTTGGGTGGTTTTCGATTTTTTTTTTTGTTTTTTTTTTGTCTTCTCTGGTTTTGTCGATAGTAGCAATAAGGGGGCGGCAATATTGGTCACGACTACAACGAGCGACTGAGACAACACTCGAACAGAATAGTTCACAGTAACGCCTACCAAGTCCCATCGGATCTAGTACAGCAGGGAAAGCAACAAGAACAACAAACCAAAGACCAGAAAAACCACCAGGCTGTCTGTCGTTTAAAGCGGGAAAGAGAATTGAAACCCCGGAGCAACGACTTTTGGAGCCAGCATAACGGCCGTCTGGGTCTGTGTAGCCCACTTTACCTCATCCCCGGGACCCGAGAAGAGATCTGTCGGCTACCCGTACATCTAGCTTTGCGCCCCGTTGTGCTGGATCTTTTTAGTTTCTCGTCTTTTGTCTCCGCCGTTGCATTGAGTCTAGGGGTTCCCACATCCCCGGTTTCTGCGTTCGGCATTTTGTCATTTTTAGCATCCGATGTGGTTGTCTTTTTCCTTGGGTATCGGCTCTTTTTTTGTTGTTTTGTTCTTTGTTTACGCCCGTTTCCTCCCCTGTCCTTTTATCTTACATCACCCTCTACGGCGGCCTGTCATTGATCCGCGCCAACACGTCAGTCTGCATCGGCTCACTCTTCTACCACACTTATCTGCCACGGTGGAAATAAGGGGTTCACTAAGAGAAAGAGAAGAGAGACTTTTGGTCGGTTGCTTATTTTATTTCCTTTTTCCCAAGGAGGCATCCTTGCACTGCATCGCACACCCTATTCGTTCTTTATTTTTGGTTTTATCCTCCGGGGGAATGCGCGTCGTCCTTCCGCTCGACTACAACTGCCCAGTTTTCTGGGCCTGAATACCTTTAAGCCTACAACCTCAGGCTTTTTATTCCAGCTCAGGGTCTGAGATCGAATCAGACGTGGGTATTTCTGCCACTTTTTTGAGACCTTTCTCCTTCGGATCTATAGCAAAACACACCGATAACCACCACGTCTGGAGTTTTCTTATGCTGGTCATGGTCATCGACCAGAGAGAAAGGGCACGTCAACTCACATCAGCCAACCTTAGCCGGAGCCACTAGAACTACATCAAGTCCCTCCCTACCATACCCACCTCATCTGCGTTATTATAATCTTTGGGGATTAGCACAAATACCATGCTCGGCAGCCGCGCGTCATCTTACAACAGCAGTGGAAGCAGTAGCGGCAGAAGATATAGACCCTCGGGTTACCCACCCTCTTCGACCTTTCCGTCCTTCACGAGCTACACAAGCGGCAGTCAACACTACCAGCACCACGGCAACACACACCACCAATCTTCTTCGTCCACATCCTCGCCGGCATTAGCTTCGTCTCTGGGTCACCACCACGGGAGCAAACACAAGACAGCGGCTACTGCCTCGTCTGCCATCATGTCGGACGGACACTCCGAGACCAGTGAGACGCCCACAAGGAAGCGTATTGCTGTAGCGGTATGTGGAATTCCTTAACAAAGGCCCTGGTTGCCATGTTCCCGTCCCGATTCCCCTTGTCCTTGCCTTCCGTCTTTTGGTGCTTCTGCGGGTGCATCTCCCGTCCGCTATTTGTCACAGACTTTTTTTGCCCGTCCATTCTCGTGTGCCGTTGAGGAGTTTGTGTTTCCCGTCATACCCTCCTTTTTTATTCTTTGTTCTATGTAGCCCAACCCTGCTCCAACTTACATACCTAAAATACTGCTGGCACCCGCGCTCAAATGATGGATTTATAACTCGTCACTTTTATTCTTTCTTCTCCATCTTGGATGCATCTTCATACAAAAACAAATAGGCAACTAATCTGAAAACCTGAACTTCTACTTTAGTGTGGTCGATGTCGCAAGAGAAAGATTCGCTGCAGTGGCGATACTGGCGGTGGCCAACCATGCATCAACTGCAAAAATGCCGGATCTAATGAACCATGTCAATTCCTACGGGCAAGTATCAATACCTACCTTATGGAGCAGACCATTTATGTTTGAAGATTGCCAAAAAAAAAAGAAAAGCAAAATGATACATGCTAACATTTGACTCAATCCCACCCCCAACACCTATTCCAGGTTCAATCCCTTCATCCGCATTCAATTCAGGTCCAAACCACTCTGACTGATATGCGTCATGCCAACGAGGGCGGAAATTCTACAGCCCCAAATCCCCACCTGGAGTGTGGCTACAACATGGAGGTTTCACGTGCTGCCGCCCACCGGGCCTCCATGGCGCCTCTGCCGATGCCCAACTATGCTGTCGACCTTTCGGGTGAGGTTCCTTACCATCAGAGACCATCGTACTCGAGCGGATACGGCAGTCGTCCGACGGCAGCGGCATCTTCTTCGTACTACGCCGCCAGCAGCGGTACCTGGAGCGGCTACTCCACCGAAGACGAGTACCCGACGGCCGCCCCGTACTACCCGGGCGCCATGACTGACATGGGCTACAGCGCTTGGGGTGGCAGCAGTGGCGGATCAGCCTCTGGAACTAGGAGCAGCAGCAGGTCGGGACCGGCGGCTGGGAGCATGTACGTGGATCTACCTGCACCTGTACCTGCAACTGCTTTCACACATGGTCATCATCTCTCTCACCAGCAGTCAAACATTTCCTCTGCCCTACATCATCATCATCATCATCCTCACCATCTCTCTCCCCTGGTTCATCGACCTGCTCCTGCTATCCCTGTTTCGGCTGCTGCTGCTGCTGCTGTGACAGCCCCGATGCCATCACCGGCTCCTCTTGCGGCTGTTCCCGGTGCTGGTCATCACAGTCAGGGGGTCCCACAGAGCTATCATGCCCTGCAATACCCTTACCCAGCAGCAACACCATCGGGAGTGGTTGGCCACCAGTCCTGCAGCGTTGTCTACATGCCTCAGCCCACGGCCCTCAGGCTCGGCAGCAGTCAATTCATCCCTGACGCGCTGCCAAACGAGCGTCTCACCACAAGCCCTTCCAACTCCCCCTCTCCGCACTCCCAGTTCGCCGATACTGCTGCTGCTCCCTCGACTGCTCGCTATTCGATCCAGCCTTTGGTCAAGATGGAAGCCACTGCCTCGCCCGGCCCAAACTCCAACCGCGCCTCGACCACCAGCCCGGCCTGCTCCTCCACGACTCCGAGGACTAGTATCGGCAGCGTCGGTGGCCATGAGGAGCAGAAGAGCCAGGTGGACGAGGTCAAAGGAGACGAAGAACGGCAGCAGCAGCAGCAGCAGCAGCGGCAGACGCAGGACCAGGCACACCTATCACCGACCGCAGCGACCAACTCGGACGTGCCAGAAGTTGCTAACAACCTCCCCGACGCCATCTTCAGTGACTCTATGCAAGGCCCCTCGATGGCCGGCTACGAATACGCCGAGTCGTCCAACTCGTCGCCGTACCACAACCATGCGGGTCCCTCGACCACCACCGCAGGTTCTTCCCCGGCTTCCGTCGGCCACAGGCGCGGCATGTCGTCGACCATGAACGGCTACGCCCACCTGCCAACACCCGCATCGTCCAGCAATAGCCATCATCAGCATCAGCATCAGCAGCAGCAGCAGCAGCAGCAGCAGCAGCAGCAGCAACATCAATCTCACCATGGTGCGGCGACGGGCAGCCATCCCTCTGCCTACCAGTACTCACAGTACCAGGGCTCGGGCTACCACCACGCCGCGTCCACTCCTGATCATCACCACCACCATGGAGCGGACTATCATCGGTCTTCGATGGGACACCGGCGCTAAAAGGGATAGGGGAAGTTTTATTTTTTTTTTTTTTCTTGCGTGTGTGTGTCCGTTGCTACTCGTGCATTTTCTTGCGGTGGTTTTGTTTCGTCCTTCCCCCCTTTTAAAAGTTGGCTTGCTTGACCTATAGTCAGTGTGTTGCATTGGCGGTCTACTTCACGCTCCTTTTCACTTTTTTTTACTCTGAATGACGCGCTATGCCTCTTTGGAATACATACAAGCCTCTGGTGGCTATTCTTAGGGTGGGCCATCTCCTTTGGTCACGACGTAGCGGTACGAGAGGAGAAGGGGGGGGTTTTTTTTTTATCTTTTCTTTTTCACTTTTGCCATTTTTAGGAGGGCGGAATATGGAACAACAAGTTCTCTTCCTTTTTTTTCCAGTTCAGGCGCGGCGACATTTGGCTTTGATCTCGTAAAAAAGTCCTGTTAAGCTGTTTGGATCTTGTTCATGTCTTGGCTTGCTTTTTTTTTTTTTAATTTTTTTTTTTATCTTTTCTCAGTCACGGCCATTCTGACTGAGTATTTGTGGGATCTTCAAACTTGTTATCTCTTGTTAGGGTTAGTCCCATCTGCGTTGGACTTGAGTTTTATTTTCCTTTTATCGTCTATTTTCTTATGTTTGGGTCTGCAAATTTGTCACGCAACCACAAAGCACCCTATGGCCTCTCACATCGCGAGTCGATGATTGAAACCTCGGGGCTTCTGGATTCGCGTTTGCGTTTTTTTTTTCTCCTCTTAACTGTTCCGGACAAAAATGCTTTTAGAGGTTACACCGGGGCATGAAGCTTCTCGCTTCTCATGCCCAGCATTGGGCCAGCCCAACCACATCTGATGGTTTTTTTTTTTTTCTTTCTTCGTTGTTTTGTGTTTTTACACATCAAGCTTTTTCCCTGCTGTGTGTGTGTGTGTGTTGTCATCCATCCCACCACCGAGCTCTTCTTTCTCTTTATTAAGATGGTCTGGAAGAGCTTTCACAGTGGAGGATGACATCGTTCAACAAAACACCTCAAAAACACACATACACACACACAGCAGCTCAAGTTTTGGCCTGGCAGCCTCTGTAGAAAGTCGGCTTTTTTATAAAGCATTAATTAATAAACTGCCATTTGCTCACCTGTCCCGGTCTCCGGGGCAGTTGGGGCCGAAGCACCAAAACACTGTTCTCTGCATTATGATGTGATGATTTTTTTTCGTTTTTATAGAAATTAGGTACCGACCTGAGATGTCTCACTGACAGTTGCCATGGAATCCAATCTCAAGGATCAACGGGTGGTGGCTTTGTGGGAGTCACGTGTGCTTTGTGCTTTGTGGGGTACCAAAAAAAGATCACCATTTTTTCCCATAGTCACCCCTCCAGGACACTTGAGATGATTGATCCCAAGTCCAGCTTGGCCTGAATAACCCTTCCTCATCAACACTACCACGCAGAAATGACAGAAATCGATCGCTTTTGCTGGCAGTACCTCCAACTCGAGCAACGACTCGACTATCCACCTCGGGAGTTGATTCGCACAGAAGAATGCCAGTCGCAGTTGTTTGCGCGCCTCTTTGCGCCGGGAGCTCTGCCCCACCCGCCTCCGCAACGGTACCAACTCCGGGTGCTCAAGGAGCTGGTCGGCTGGATCGAGGCCAGCATTGAAGACTGGGACGAGCATGTATGAATTACAAAAATTGCGTAACCTAAGGGCTTTGTGGTCCTAGTGAGTTTATGGTCGAAGTGGGATTTGTTTTTTTCTTTTTCGGCGGTTGACGGCTACGGAAAAGTAACAAGACACAAAATCGGAAACTTTTGCCAGGGCATCTCAGACGACCTAGCAACGGCCTTGACGGCGCTCATGTCCCAGCCAACCCCGTCAGAGGCTACAGCTGCGCAGCAAAAGAGCTACGTGACTTATCACCTCTCCCTGCTCGACCAGCCCGGCAGCAGCAGCAGCAAAAGCATCACGCTCCTCGAGAATCGCCACCTCATCGCCGCATCCGGCACGACGGGCCTGCGCACCTGGGAAGCGGCGCTGCACCTGGGCCAGTACCTATGCCTGCACGCAGACGCTCTCGTGTCCGGCCGCCGCGTGCTGGAGCTGGGCGCCGGCACCGGATACCTGTCCATGCTGTGCGCGGCGCACCTCGGGGCGGCGCACGTGGTGGCCTCGGACGGCAGCGACGACGTCGTGGCGAACCTGCCCGAGGGCGCGTTTCTCAACGGCCTCCAACAGGAGGGTGATGCTGCTGCTGCTGGTGGTACTGCCAAAAAGGTAGCAACAGCAGCGGTGGTGCAGCCCATGGATCTCAAGTGGGGCCACGCGCTGGTCGGGACCGAGGACGACCGGTGGAACGGCGGAGAGCCGGTCGATCTCGTGCTGGGCGCCGACGTCACCTACGACGCGGCCCTCGCCGCGCCCCTGCTGGGCACCATCGCCGACCTCGTCGGCATGTTCCCCGCCGTGCAGGTGCTCATCGCCGCGACCGAGCGCAACAGCGCCACCTACGCGGCGTTTCTCGACGCCGTCCACAGGTCCCCCGACGTTGCGCTGCTCGAGGAGGTGGACTTTGCGGTGGATGGATCCAGGGGTCCGTTCTTCCCCGACAATGTCCCGATTCACATCTGTCGGCTTGGGAGGAGGGGGTAAAAGAAGGGTGTTGGCGTGCGCGCGAGGGAAAGGTTGAGGTTCTCTCGGGGTTGGAATGAGGGGTAGGTGCTATTTTCGGGACGATCAGGGAGGGACTCCCGTCCCGATCGATAGATAGGTACGTTGTGGGAGATTGTCACGAGGGGGAATGGGTGGCCCAAAGTTTTTTTTTTTTTTTTTTTCTCTCTCTCTCACGTCACAGGCATAAAGTTCATTATTGGAAGCTTGGCGATACCTGATGGTATTTTTTTTAGGTTCAAGAGTTTTGTTTGTTCAGTCGAAGGGACGACTACTTTTCTCCGCTGCCCCCAAACACATTATTATGATGGCTGAAAAAGGGGGGCTTGTTTCGCAGGTGGAGGTGAGTAGTACTAGTTATTGGTAAACCACGAATTATCGCCACTGTTGCGTTTCGAAAACAAAAAAAAAAAAAAACTCAACCATTTTCGTTTGCCGCATCATCACCATACGCGTAAGCTTATGCAAATATTGCCATGTTCTTTTTCTCTTCTTTTTGTTGTATCGGACTCGCTTCACTTTATCGCCGATGCCAACAGCAGTTCCAAACGCAGCTCGCCTTACTGACTCCCAGTCATCATGATCGACAGGTACAATTCCTCTCTTGGGCACCTAAGCGAACATCAATCAGGGCTGCATCAAAAGGGAAACCTCCTATCAGTGTTATTTCGTTTTGGGTTCTTTTGGAATCATGAAACACGCAGTATTGCATTACTTTTGTATCGATAGATGGTACGGTGACTTTTTTTTTTTGAACTTTGGTAATCTTTCCCCCATTTTTTATTCATCCCATTTCATACAACACATTACCCCGGTTCAAGTATGACCCTTGCATTTCTCACTGTTGCCGTCTCGGCATTTTGATCTTCCATCCTTTTTTAATTCTCCATTATTCGAACAAGGAACGGCCAAGGTGTGTAGGTGTGCGCTTGTTACCCATTTCCCCTCAGAACAGTCTGATGTACCTCCCTTCTCTTGCCATCTCTGCTTTTTCTTTTCTTCTCCCCCAGGTTCGCGTATGTTTTCCAATTGCATCGCTAAACAGTAACTCGTGAATATGGCAAGCGGTAAAATTAAAAGAAACAATGTAATAATAATTGTTCAAATGAAGAGAAGAAGAAAAACTCCAAGCTATGTCATAATATAATCATGAGAGAAATAGCATAAAAAACGGACTGCTTGAACCGTATGCAAAAGAATGCCATAATAGACCAAAAAGACATCCAGAAAAGAGGCAAAATAAAGTGATTTTCTTTTTAGTGATCTCCCACCGAAGACGCACAACTCCTCCTCCTCCTGCCCATCCTAAGCTCCCTCTCTGCCTCCATCAACCGGCTCTGGATCTGCGTGCGGAAGCTCACGTCGGCCCTGGCCTGTTCGCAGTTGAGCAGCTCCGTCAGGCTGCGCTTGATGGCCTCGTTGACGTCAAACAGCCGGCGCTCGTCCTCGCCAAAGAGACACACCTCGTCACCATCCGGCACCGTCTCCAGCGGCCCCGCCGACATGATGTGATGGACGGGCGAGGCGGCCCCGCCCACCGTCGACGACCGCGTGCTGCTGCTGTGGTAGCGTCGGCGGTAGTACGACGACGCGGACGAGGATCGTCGCGACGGGAAGGATGACGATGGCGACGACCCCGTGCTGCCCTGCGACGAGGGCCGGCGCGCGAGCTGCAGGCTGTCGAGGTGGGAGAGGAGAGCCTCGTGTTGTGATTCGAGGAGGCGGTACTTTGCGAGGTTGAGGTCGAGGTTGTGAGGGTGTGGGGAGTAGTCGGTGTCTTCGTCGTCGTCGAAGAGGTTGGTGGTTTGCACGGTGATGTTTTGGGTTGGTTTGTTGTTGTTCGGTTGTGGTTTTTGTGCTACGGCGGCCGACATGATGCGGGTCGGAGGTGACGGACGGGCGTCGAGGGGGAGCATTGTGAGTGGTTGGGTAGGTGTTGTGGCGGTTATGGTAGTTTGTTGTTGTTGTTGTTGTTGCTGTTGTGTAGTAGCAGACAGGTTTACTTTTGTCCTGTTTGGTGATGTCTTTGCGGATTGTGTCCTGCGTTGACCGAACTGTGCTGCCGGTGAAAAGACTGATGTCGTACCCATCGAATGAATGGTGGGTGTTAAAGTGTGTGTTTTCTTTTTTGGGTGATTTGAGCGTGATTCGTGTGATGATTTGGTGGTGTATGTGAGTGATAAGTTATAGTTTAATTGCTTCTTGTTGAGAGTAGTAGAGTAGTTGCACGACACATCAGTCCGATTGTGCCGACGGAGATTGGCGACAAGCCAGATTTTAAAAAAGACGTCGACTCAAACACAAGCCTCCTCTTTTGAATTAGCTTTGATGGAACAAGAACAAAAAAAAAAAAAAAAAAGAAGGCCGCCGGTTTAGCAAGGAGATTGCCGGATTCAGATTTGGGTTTGAGCCCAAAAAGTTGATCCCGGCAAATCGCGTGCCAGAGATTGCCTGATTTACTGGCAAGCCTGGATTCTCTCCTACCCCTCGGCAGGGTTGAGCAAGATAGGTTATGGGATCAAAACAAGCACCGTAAGGTAATCTTGCGTCGCTGGGTCCCGCCACTTGCGTAAACTTGCAGCTATCGTCGGCGTTTTTTTTTTTTTTTTCTCTCTTTCTGCGCGATGTCCCTCTCAATTATGCAGTAGCTCCCTTTTTTAGCGTCGGCCGTCCGATGACGGTTTGGAGGGGAAAGAAAGTGCACGTAAATGCTTTGTTGTTCTGTCGACAGCTATGACGATGTATTAGACCCTGATGTTCCAAGAAAGTACATAATCGAATATGCAAGTATATCCAGGGGAGGCCAAAACAGTGTCTCATGTTTGACCAGGATTTTTGGACAACTAACTTACAATTTCTTGAAATGTTGTCGATTTGTTGTAGGAATTTGTAGAGAAATATGACGACAAGGACAAATAAAAGCCGGCGGCGCTTGGGTACGGCCAAATAACGGCACAAAAAAAAAGTATCGATAGCGAGGTTCGACGCTATTTTCTTATAGGCGATTGTTTCGAACAAAGGCAAAATCCTCCTGAATCAAAATTTGTCCATCCGAGCTAGGGACGGGCGGTGCTTGTTGTTTGTTGCTCGGATCTTTCTAGTGTCGAGTAATAAGGGACCAAAAAAAAAAAAAAAAAAAAAAAAAAAAAAACAAGAGTCAAGGGTCCTAACTCTTACTCCGTAAATTGTCAAAAGGGTCTCCGATCTGTTTTTCGGAGAGAGAATGGACGAGAGTCGAATTTTATCTGGTTCGTCTCTCAGTTCAGTAGCTCAGCTCTTTGTCAAGGTTTCCCAGCTTCCTTCTTGTCAAGTAGGTTCAACTTGTTGGTTGTGCTTGGCTGTGGTCTGATTAATGGCGTGCGGGGGCCAAGACTTGTGCGGAGAAGCTGCAGACAATGGTACGTCGGTTCAGTCCTGTACAGTACGGATTTGGAACAAATTGAATGCAAGGACAAGTTCAGCTTCTTTTTTTATTCCAATCCAAGATGCGATGGCGGATGGATATATCTTTCTTTTCTTTCTTCTTTCTTTTTTTGTGCCTTATCAAACCCAGCTCGTAACGCCTTTCACTTGCGACCTGATAAGAACAAAAACACAAACATGTACGTATGGTTGGTCCCTTTTGAAAGATCTGTGACGTGCTTACTGGGAGCTGCTACGTAAGTCCCCATTAATACCACTCAAACCATTTCCTAACCTCCTTCTTCTTTTAAGTGGTCGACAAGGGAAACGATAATAAACGGGGCAGTGTCAGGGGTACAGGGATTTTTGACCGCCCCCTCGCTCGTCCACGATAGATATTTTTGGGTTGGTTTACTGTGACGCTAGATGCTTGATGTGATGGTTTCCCTTACTCGACGGAAAATAATACCGCGACAAAAGTGGGTGTTTTGTTGCACGACATTTTTTGGGTCCTGACTTTTTTTTATTATTTTGCGGCCGATACGGATGAATGACAAAGATTGGCAATCAAGTGTACGATAGAATGACTACCACTGGTAAACATAAGGTAACTTACAAGACTCATCGTCAATCAAAGATGACCATCGCTGACGCCATCAAGACGACATTGTCACGACTGATTGGGGGAAAGACATCACAAGTCATGGTCAATTGGTCGAAACACCACCAACGAGTCGAATCAAATTTCTACCATGTACCGTACACGCATAACAGGCGAAAACCTACGAAAATGCGCCTTACCATGTCAGGACATTTTTCTCCGATCATATGTACATACATAGTATTTATTGTCTTTCTGTTCTCTACGGTACGTATTCGAATAAAAGACTTCAAAGAAAACGTTGGAAAAGGAAAATGATCGACGGCTTTCCCGTTCCCGACCCAGCGGAATTCCCCCCAATTCAAACGGTTGCAAAAGCCAAGGGGGATAAGACAGCTGACAAAAAAGTAAAGTGATTGACTCCCCCAAAGTCCCAAGCCCTGATAAAAAAATCCCATCGATCGATTTCCACTGTTGAAACTTGTGAGCCAAGACCCCAAGACAGACCGACCCAAGAGCTCCACTGATCGACGCGGGTGATCGACTCTTTTGGGCAAAAGCTGCAAGCAGAACTGCGACCGCTTATGATCTGTGGTGGCTGTACGGTAGGCAAGCTGTAGGTACATTACCTGTCTTGCCTGTCAAGCTGTTAAAAAAAAAGCTGAAGGGAGAGAGAGGGTGGCTCAATTCGGAGCGGTCAACCACTCACCTTCAGCTTGCCAACCCTTTGTGCGCCGGGTAAGGCTCCCGTGAGCTCTGCCGCAATAAATCGCCTATAGGATGGCTGGGTTCCAAGTTACAAAAAAAAAATATGTTTAACAAAAAATCTATGACTTCATTGCATCTCACCGAACGCGTCTAGGCGAGGACACAGACAATTAACCATACGTCAATCGGTGCCCCTAGTGACCGTTTGACCGCTTTTGTCTTATCAATTTTTTTTTTCTTAACATTGTCTACACCTCAGTTACTGTACACAACCAGACAACCAAACCTCCAAAAAGAATTTGCCACAAGAGAGTTTTGCCGATTGCATCTGCATCTGCATATCTTTTTTTTTCTGGAGAACTTCTCTCGCTTCTGCATTTCGTCACATTTACATGTACTTTCTAACCACGTACGGCAGTGAATCCCCGCTTACCACATGACCCCTCCCGTCAGCGCATGCACCTACTGTACCAAAAACAGGACCATCTAGACCGTTCCAAAGAAGAAAAAAAAGAAATCAATATTATTAGCTGATAGAAGCGCTTTTTTTTCCCTCTTTCCTTTTGCCACGTAGCCACGTACATGTTAATACGTAAAAAAGTTATCCGTATACTGGTTACTGCTACCCCTCCAAACCTTGTATGTCACTCACCACCCACAGATTATACGTCCTATGATCTCCCCGGTTGTGGTTTTTGCCGAATTCCCGTTCCTGACGTCTTTGTTTCCCCTCCCGACCCCCAGGGAGGAAAGCCCTGACGAACATGCAATGCAGGCTTGGTCCTTGCAGTACCAAGGCTTTTGGCAGCACATCCCGTGACAGCCTCTATCCTTTTCGGGAACAAACCATGTCACGGATGCATTTTTTTTTCTTTTTAAAAAATAAATAAAGATAGGGATGAGAAGGTCTGAGAAAGTCAATTCATTCGATTATCAAGCCAAACTTTCCTAGGCTTATCTTAATTACTAGTATTGATCATCAACACTCCACTATGGATGCAACCATCGCCTTTCCAGGCAGGCCAGGGCCAACACGTGAGCCGTTCTCGATACAACCTCAAATCTGAAAACAGAATAAAAAATAGTACAGAACTTCATGGCCAAGGTATACCTGGTCTTCCCATTGTCGGTCCCTCAAGACCCTCATCTATTGCTACTGAGATAAATTCGCATCGACAAATGCGGTATACAAGGCGCTTCCCTTTCGGGCAACCTACGCCCTTAAAGATGGGTATTTGCTGGCCGCACGAGGCTGTGATGCTGGCATCGCCGAGGCTGATCTGCCGCTCACCGTCTTACCATCAGCAGAAGCAACATCCCCACCACTGAGCCTCGTGGCCGGTACGCTCGCCCCTCTGAGGCCATACTTTTTACCGTAGCTGGCTCGCATGGGCTGCGAGGACTCATAATCCTCGTCTATGCCGTCGTCTGCGTAGTCCTCCACATATACCGGCTCCGGGCTGCTGTCATCACTGGATATGGAAATGACTTGATCGTGCTCCGTCGGCAGTGACTTGACCGTCGAACCTTGTCTCCGAACGCCCCTGAGGCCCCTAGGTGCAGGCGGCGAGACGGATGTACCATATGTCTGTGGATGCGCAAAGTTACTCTCTTTCTTGAATTTCGGCAAGTTTATAGGCGAGCTGTCATGCCGCTGCTGTTGCTGGCTTCTGCTTTCTTTGATCTTGGGGGTGGAGATTTTGTACTCGGGTACATCCTCGGCTGAATCGTTTTCGTCATCAAGCCGGCGCATCTCCTCTTCATACTTCTTGTCCCGAACTGCATACTCAGCCTTGAATTTGGAGATCGACGCGGCTGCTAACCTCGCGGTGCTTGGGCTGCGCGTACCAAACGTCGACGGACATGTTTGCCAGATTGTGCTGATAGACGGCAGAGACGACGGCGGCGATGAGCCAGTACCACCTTTCCTGTTTTTGACCGGCGTCTGCGGTGCACGGGGAGTTGGAACTTGGCTCTCATCAACGTCATCTAGATCGTCCATTACAATATCGTCCTCCGATCCAATCATAGGGTGGTCGGAGTCTGGCTGCCTGCCACTACGCAGGCTGCAAGCTGCAGATGACGTTGGTGGTTCAAGCGATGGGTAGCAAACTTCCTGGGATGTCGATCCGTGAGATGCTTGCGTCACCAAGGCAGATTGTTGTACAGAATTTCTCGTGGGCTGCCACAACGAATCATGTTGAGAGTCACCATCTTCCAGGCCCTCCTTTTGAACCGTGGTAGAGACATCGTTCTTAAGTTGGCGCGACGGGCTGTCCAAGTCTTGTTGCTGCTGCTGACCATTTTTAGTGTCTTGCTGACTGACTGCTGTGCTCGCGCCAATCTCAATGGCTGACCCGGCTTGTTCGTCATTAACAAACATGCTTGTCTCATCAGCCTCTGGCCTGGTACCCGGGGCTGCATGGGCTGCCACTAGAGAGCTTTCTGCGGTCTCGGGGATGGCGCTCTCGTCTTGTGCGCTACGTGCCGTTGAGGGCTGGCGGATCCCTGCAGATTTCGGTCCATTATTAGTCTCCTCAATCCTTGACCCAGCTTCGTTTCCATCCTCTCCACTGACTTGTCCTGCTTCCTCGCCGTCGCCCTCGACGGTCGTAGAAATTTCGTTGCTGGTCGCCCTATCCTCGACACGATCGTTGGGATGAGATAGCGCCTGACTATCAGGGATGACGACTGAGCCGTTGGGGCGAGTCTCAGGCACATCCACCTGCATGTCATGATGGCCATCCTCACTGCCGCCACGCTCACTGGGGATGGGACGCTGCTGGATGCGGGGTTCTATAAGCTCCGACAGTTCCAGCGTCCGCCAACCATCCTCTTCCTCCTCTCCGGCTCCCTGTCCCTCATCCTCGTCATCCTCGTCAGCATCCGGCACTTCAAAGCGCCCGTAGATCCTCTCCCCAGTCTCTTCATCATAGGTCTTCTCTTTCCTGTCGACACCGCGGTCCCGCCGTGCCAAAACCACGCGCAATTGCATACCATCGTCGCTCACGCTTGCAACTATCGCCGACACATCGGCCAATTGCGGTTGCCAACTAGTCGCTTCGGAGAGCACCCATTGTTTCCACGTGATGACCATTCCAGGCTTGGCGTCGCCCAGTTTGAGAAGCGGCAGTGTCGACAGATCCGATGGCAATGACGGGAGGTCGTCCAGGTCCGTGAACTGGCTATCAACGGCTGAGGCCTCTGGGTCGTTACCTCTGGTGTTCTTACCATCCGTGCCGTTCCCACCTGGACCGCAGTTTCCGTCCTCTTCATCGTCATAGTTTAAAAACGTAACGTCCTCTTCGTACTCACTTACGTCTGCGAACTTGAGCTTCTTCGTTGCCGAGTGGCCCACGTCGCCTACCTGATAGTAGTCGCTGGCTGCGCGTCGTTTCCTCTTCCCGCCACGACCATAGCCGCGTTGTTGTGGATCCCAGCGCTGTACGAAGGGGAATGGTGGCTCACTGAGCTCGACCCCTTCTTCGACGCATTCGACTGCACGGTAGTTGATCTTGGCCCTCCACGCATCGGGTTCTTCTGTGTCGGCTTCAGCGTCCGTTAACGTTGCCGCTTTTGCAGCCCCAATAGACTGACTTGGACATGTCGGCTTTTCGGGTGATGCGCCTAGCGCTGCCAGCAGTGCCTTCTTGCGCTCCTCCAAGGGGTCAATTTCAACGGCTGCAGTTGAGTTCTGCGACTCAGCCTTTGCTTTGAGGGCTTGCTTCAACGCACGGCGGCGAGCATTTCGACTCCGCGTCTTAGCTTTTCCTGGTTGCGACAGAATACTAGAGTCCTCATGGGCATCCGCATTTGCTTCTGGATTTGTGGACTGTCCAGGTTTGTTAGATATGGGCGGCTTGGACTGGTTGAGGCTAGGCTGTTCGGAATGATGCAGAGCTAAATCTGATGTTGGCGGCTTCGACGATACTTCCTCAGGACCTTCGTCTTCGGAACTGTCTTCAGAATCATCGGAGCTACTTTCTGAGTCGTCATCCGACTCGGAACTACTGTCCTCTGCTTCTTCGTCTTCACTGCTGCTCTCCGAACTGCTTGTATCGGGTGCAACAGTTGGAATCTTTCTTGGTTTGCCCTTAAAATCTGTTTGTACATCCTCATCGTCGCTAGAGTCGCTGCTGCTGTCCTCATCAGAAGATTCTGACAAAGGCAGGGCCTGCTTGGACGCTGTTGCAAGTTCTTCGTTTTCTTCATCTTCAGACTCGCTATCTGATGAGTCGGAAGCAGCCTCCATGTGCTGTTCTGGCTTCAAGTTGCCGGCAGGTTCATCATCTGAGCTGTCAGAGTCATCGTCACTTTCAAACTCAAAGTCGTCGTCCTCTTCAGAATCAGAGTCAGAACCAGAATCTAGGCTAGGAGCTGTACGGTCCACTGCTTCAGCTGGTTGATTGTCCTCGAGGTTAATTTTTCTTGGCTTACCACCCTTCGCAGCCGCGGCCATATGGGTTAAAGCCGTTCCATCCATGATGGAACCAGGTGGAAAACCATGTTGATCGTAGTATTTGACAAGCGAGCTGACGCTCTCTCCAGATTCCGACTGATCGTCCTCATCATCAATGTCATCCTCAGTCGATGCCTCTTTCATACCGGCATCCCTTGGTGCTGCCACAGGTGCATCTTCCTTATCAGGCTGCTGCTGCTCATCCATTTGATTGTTGAGAAACTCATAGGCCTCTGCAGATGCTGCAGCATGAACAGCCTTGTAGAGCCTTTTAACCCTGTTGTAGCTCATATGCGGAATGTCATCCTTCTTTAACCGCTTGTACACTCGTCTTGCTTTGTACTCACACTGGATCATAATCTTCATTAGATCCAGCATCGGCCGCGCGGGGAACGCAGTACTCAGGCATGCCAGCAGGTCCAGTATTGCCAGGTTCTCACTCATGTCGTTCGAGTACAAATTTTTGGGATATTTATGTACCCACTTTGGGGTATCCTCTGCGCTACTCGTGATAAAAGCCGGGAAAAGAGTGCCGAGAAGTTGACGTTTGAGCTCGTCGGCGCGGCGGTGATCGTCCTCGATGTCGCTTCCCGTCATGCCCGAATCCTCCTCCTCGTACCATGGGTCTTCGCCAGATTGTAGGCTGCTTGGGCTTGGTGGTTTCTGGATGTCTGACCTGGCTCCGGCCTCGAGTTCTGCCTCAACATTATCTTGGTACAGTGCAGTGAGTTCGTCCTCGTCGATTTCGGAAAGCTGGTCGTCCAGTCCCATATCTTCGTCGACATCATGCTCCGTAAAGTCACTATCATCATCCTCCCCGCCCTGCCATACAGGCTCGCCATACTGTGTGATCTGTAGTGGCGGCTGCTCTTCGCTCAGGCTGTCCTCGTCTTCTAATTGTGAGAGTGTGCCGTCATCCTGGCCATCTGACAACAGGCGTTGACGTTTCCGAGGCGGGATGTCGATGGACGGGCGGTTTTGTGGGTGTCGCAGCAAAGGGCGACCGTAGGGAACGCCGTCGACCAAATGCCTCCCATCCGTCGAGATCTGATCCCTTCCACTCAAGCGGCGTTTCTTCAGGTCTGGTGTCAGGAGCGGGCGGATATAAACTTCCTCGTCGTGCTGTAGTATAGCAGCGACATGCTGATAATGCAGAGCCTCGAAAGCGGCTCCATCAGAACCGGAGCGAAGCTCGAGTGCGTAGTCGTCTAGGCCCCAGTGATCAGATTCAAGTGGGATGACGGCATTGATCTGTTCGAGCAGCTGAGAGATTGTTGGGTCGTCATCAAGCGAAACGCTGAAGAGCACGCGGGTTTCTGGGAGGTTGTGACGGCGGACAACGAGTCGGAGCCGTATGTTTTTACAGGTTCCCGCCATGATTGACGGAAATTATGTACAGAAAAACAGAGCGTTTCAAGACATGAAGAGAACCAAATGCGAGAAAAGAGCGGAAGCTGTCAAGACAGTCATTAAAGGTAGTTAGTGCGGAGTGTGGTTGCCTTGATATGGCTGATAGATATCTCAGAAGAAGCTTTGTCTTGGATCAGATAAATTTCAGATGGAAATGCGCTGAAGACGCGTAGAATGGCGCGCTAGCACTTTCTTTACTTAAACATTAATGTGGGGTCCGACCTTTCTTTGTCAAGGGTCTTGAAGTGGGGGTCATTCTCCTCTTCTTGATTCCCCCACCTTCGTCTTGGACTTGAACTACCTATGCACATTCAAGACCAGGTGACCATGACGCAAATACAAATAGTAATCAACTGCGGATAATAATGGACAATAACAATAGGCACAGTGGTACGCGCAACTTTCCTTTTAAATGCGGCGGAACCGAAATGTAAAATGGGACTTGACCAGTTCCTAGTGTTCCATTCAGCACAAAGCCATCCGGCAACGTCATACCTGTAAAAACTCAAGAAAGCTGTAGCTTCATAAAGAAAAGAAATCATGGCAACTTCAAAGATCAATATCCTGATTCTCAATCCTAACTCCTCTCGGGATATGACCGAGGGGGTACGGAAGGCGATTGATTCTGTTGTAAGTCATACATGAATTCCCACATCTACAGATTCATTTCAAATGACTTCTTTCAACCCTACCTCAACACCCACCCACCTACCCAATCACCCTGACCAGGCAGCACCACCAACCCAATAGGCCCAATCCCAAGGCTTCACCAACTGCGCCTTCCACTATCAAACCGGCCCCGCCACCAGCCCGGCCAGCATCAACGACGCCGACGACCTAGCCTCGTCTACCGACGCCGTCCTCCCCGCGCTGGGCGACGTCTCCAGCCTGGACTACGACGGCATCCTGGTCGCCTGCTACAGCGTCCACCCGCTTGTCGTCCGCCTGCAGGGCCCCCACGGCAAGGCCGTCCTGGGAATCTTCGAGGCGAGCGTGCTCTCGGCCCTGTCGCTGCTGGAGCCCTATGCCGACACGACGTTTGGCGTCGTCACGACCGGCAAGTTCTGGGAGCAGCACCTGACGGACGGCGTCAGGGATTTCCTGGGCGTGCGGGGCGGGGAGCAGCAAACCAGCAGGTTCGCGGGCGTGTACACGACGGGGCTGAACGCGGGGGATTTCCACGGTGGCGTACCGCAGGACGTTGTCGATGCCAAGCTGAAGGATGCGACCAGGAAGCTGCTCAAGAGCTCCAAGGTCCGGGTGGTTGTTATGGGTTGTGCTGGCATGGCCGGACTGGAAGCCATCATTCGGAGTGTGGTGACCGAGGAGTATGGCGACAAGGAGAAGATATTTGTCATTGACGGCGTTAAGGCTGGGGCCGGGTTACTGCTTGAGACGGTACGTAGCGCACGATTGTTTGGGTAGTATTGCAGTGAGGCACCGCAAGCAAAGGTCATAAACTCTTGTGAATTGATAGGTATCTTAATACCTCTGGGGCATTTATTCGGCTGGAAAGAGTATACATTACAGTCGACATGATATAACCCAAGAGATTCCAAAAACCCAAAAATAAAAAGAAACCCACATACTGTAACTCCAAAAGACCCGTTTAAACTCCTTGCCGGTATTCTGTATTCCCATTTTCCATTTCGATTTCATAATATCACTCACCCTACGCAGCTTTCCCCCGAAACAAACACATATCACGAGTGGATCTATTCCATCATTCAAAACACTCGGGTCCGGACTCAGTCGATCCGCCTGTCCGTTACAGTCCTGCCCCAAACCTCATCGGCATCCTTCTTGCCGAGCGTCTCGGGCACATAGATGGAGATAAAGGCAAAGCACATGGTGGCAAAGGCGGCAAACATGAAGAAGGCATATCCCGCACCACCAAAGGCTTGGTTCAGGGCCGTGTTGATAATGGGGAAGAACTGCGCCACAAGGAACGTCGCCAAGTAGTTGGCTGCCAAACTCCAGCTCTGCACCGCTCCGACAGCTTCCTGACCCACCAGCTCACTGGCCATAATGAACGGGACAGGGCCCAAGCCGACGGCAAAGCTGGCGACGAAAAGAAGCACAAAAACAGCCGAGAGCGTTTTGGCGCCGAAGAGGATACTGAGTGCGAGGCCGAGAGAGCTGCCACCTTGTCCTGCAATCGAAAGGAGGATGCAGGTCTTGCGACCCAGTCGATCAGGAAGCGGCGAGCATGCAACAGTCGTGAAGAGGTTGATGATCGAGATAAAGATGGTAATCAGCGCGGAGTTGACCGGAAGCATGCCATCCAGTAGCGACACGCTGTACATGATGATGCTGTTGATACCGCAGATCTGCTGGGAAACCATGATTCCCACAACCGACACAATTGCCGGACGGTAGAAGGGATCCCGGATGACCTGGACGAAGCCCACATGTACTGGCGGGCTGGACTTGACGGCATGTGGCGCAGGTAGAGCAGTCTCGGCGTCGCCGGCGGTGGCGAGCAGGCCCTGTGTCTCGTTGACGATAACGTCGTCATCATCTGTGTGGGAACCCCAAGTTGCGACCTCCTCTTCAATGCTGGCACTGTTGCCACGGATCCGCTGCAGAGTATCCCGCGCCTTGTTGACCTCGCCCTTATGCGCAGCCAGCCAAGGAGGACTCTCCGGGACAAAGAGGAGACCTGCGACGTGGCTCCCCGCAACGATGACGCCTGCACCCATGATCCACCTCCAGGAGGAGCCGTGCGACAGGAAATATCCGAGAGTCTGCGTGCTCAAGATGCCGATGTTTGTGCCGATCTGCGTGAAGGCACCAAAGAACCCCCTCTTGCCGGGCGGTGCTACTTCCGAGATGTACAGGGGGACGATGACGGTGGTCGCGCCGGCACCCAGACCGTTGATCAGCCTACCAAGCGCCATGACGAAGACGCTGTTGGCGATGGCCTCGATGAACGAGGCGACCAGGAAGGCCACGGCGGTGTATTGCATCGCCAGTCGGCGCCCTTGACGACTGCACAGAGGCCCGGAAGCGAGCGCGCCCACCAGGCCACCGAGGGTGAATATTGAGGAGATGGTTGCGAAAGCAGCCTCGGTCATGGGAATGCAGTCGGTAGTCTTCCCTGCGGTGCTGGCGCTTCCTGCCACGATTGAGCGGATCGCGGCGCCCACGGCCCAGATGGAGGATTTCTTGCAGGTTATAACATCTTGAGGAGCGTTGAGTTCGGCCTGTCGAGGTTGTAGCCAAGCACCGATTGTTAACAGTGAGAGCTTTCGGGGATGCAAAATCAAGGATTGAGTGTATTTACCAAGTGAAAGCCAAACTGCAGCGGTCCAAGGGCGGATACAGTTAACAACAGTAGAAAGTACGGGGTCACGTCGCGCATCCCCTCTATAGAGGGTGCCATGATTGCGTGGAGGGACTTTTCGCTCAATCAGCGGTATCTGAGGCGCCTGTTAATGAACAGAAGACCCAATGCCAGTAATCCCAGCTTAATGTCAAAATTTGTTGAATCTGAAAGGGTACAAAGGTGCTTGATTGAGTATGACTTTTGAGACGAAAGCATGGGAGTGGAAGGAACAGCGACTTGACAAAGGGCACAGCTCTGGTCCAGCTGGAGTTAGTGAGTTTCCCGTGGCGGCAGCGCTTGGACGAAAGCGGAAACCATAACGCGGGGAATTGCTGTATGGCATGCATGAGACGGAGGTCTGACTCCGGGCTAACCCCTGCATGAGCGCGCCCCTACTCCTAACCCTCAACCATTGTACTACCTATGTAATTCATCTTTTAACCCGATTAAGGCACTTAAAACCCTTGTCAATTTTCTTCTTTTACAGCTTCACAGGTACTGTTAGGACCCTTTCCACTGCCACCTCCACCGGATCCAGATCCTTTGCTTCTAGCCCAACCAGCTCATTGTCGTTTCTCTCATAAAGCGTGCCACCCTCAGCCCAGATTCTCAGCAGAGTCATGGGCGTAGCGATCGGATCATTTCTCTCCCACATTTTCTCCTCCATGGCGCGAAACTCGGCCAATGGCGCCGGGGTTACATTCCACTTTGTCTGGGTCTGCTTCTCGAACTCCTCAAGAACTCGGTTCGGCGTCGTGATGAATGATTGAACTCTGAGTGCTTTGGGTGTCAGAGCTGGAGGGTTTTGCAAGGCTGCGACCAAGAACTTGCCCACACTGACAATGCGGGACGGGCCTAGTTAGACTTTGCTTTTTCTTTTTTTATATTACGTTTCTGACTGCACGTCTCAGACGGCGCATGGGCTGGATCACCTACTCAGGCATGGTGCAGAACCCAATTTTGCCCTCCCCATCACCAATAATTTGAACCTCCTTTCTGCTCTGGTCGTGAAGAAACTTGGCCCACATGTCAAAGAACGGTCCAGTGACTAGGTACACCACATGGAGCCTTCTGATCTCTTCCTTGATGAATTTCCTCACGGCGAGCTTGTCCTGGTGCGGCTTCTCGCCCGCGCTCTTGGGTCCATGCTCAACGTCGGTCCCGAACTCGGATGGGAAGAACCACTGCACGCTGCTGCTCTCCTCGGCAAGCCGTATCAACTGGATCTGCTTCTGGAGTACGTTGCGCCCGACGGCTGAAACGACCGTGTCTACACCCCTGTAGGCAGCCGCTACGTCTTGTGGGTTCGTCAGGTCCCCGATGATGATGCTCGCACCGGCGGTTTCCCACTTGGACAAGAGCTCAGCCTTCCCGGCTGAAGTGCTGGGGGACGTGAATATGGAGACCCTGGAGAAGCGGGGGCTGGCTTTGAGGATCCACTCGGTAAGGTGAACCCCTATCTTACCCGTTGCTCCAAAGATGAGAATGCTGCTCGGCGTTCTGGATATCTGGAAGGATGACATGTTTCTTGGGATGCTCCTCTGTAAAAAGCTCCTGGATATCGGAAAGGTTCACTGCTGCACGTCGCGAATTTGGGCGTTGCCCCGATGTTAAATGTGTAGCTGCCTACCAAGTTGTCCGAGTTACATAAGACCTACGGAACAATAAAATCGGACATTTTCACGGATACCGGACATTCGGGTATGGACTTGGTTTCGAATCGCACAAGATGAGGTGAAGCACCGAATGAGACGGTGACAAACTGGGATGGTGGGGTGCTCAAACGTTTTGGCAAACTGCATGTATATATATTTATTGTGGCTGTGGCCGAGGTTAGTTGTCTTTTCGATGTTTTACACTCGTGTTGTGGCCACCCACGTCACCAACGCCTTATCTGTTCGAAACGAGATGCAGGGCCGATTGTTGTTGAAAGGTTAACGGTATTCGCGAACTCGGATGGCGAATTTGCAGGCATGACTTGCGCCTTTTATTTTTAGGGGTCTCATCTTTTTTGTTCCTTTTCTATTCCCGGTTGCTTTTTGTTACCGCTCCATCGGACTGAAGAAGCAGACGCGTACTATCGAAGGCGCGTGGATGCGTGAAAGGCATTTGCGGCAGGACACTGACGGTTAAATTTTTACAACAAAGACTGAAAGACTAAAACATAATAATCCGTAGTAGAGGTTTGCGTAAACGGTCTCGGGAAAACCATTACACTTTGATATGGGCTCCGGTATCTATCAGTCATTTACATTGTGGGATTGCTGGTCGACCCCTTTTCCGTCCACGTATACTACTGAGTTGATTTTTAAGCTTGCTGCTGATAATCGGCTTTGGTCCGGTGGGATTGGTTAATTGATTGAATGATTATTCATTCGCGCCTACCACCCTGTAAACCCATGCGGCATAGTGTAAAACCTAAGGTAATTACAGCGTCAAGAGCGTCTATTTCTTGTGTCAGTACTCAGACTAGGCCCCTGCGTTCAGAGGGTGCACGAAGCGCTCTACGTGCCTGTACCTTACCAGCCAAACGGCTATCTAACCAATCAAAAGGTACAAAACAAAGCCACAGTTCGATTTGAGCCACACTCAGGTTGTGGGGCTCTGAGGCTGCAGGGGTAAGCCACGAGTCTTGGCTTACAAATTGAGCCTCGGCGAAGGTTGGAATGCCAGAAGCCCTTGATCCCTTGGCGCGGGGGAACCGCTGGGAGCCGATCCCGGCCAGATAGATAGATTATGTGATGGTTGATCAAACTGGACCCCGTCATCCCACGCGCATGGCACAGTCTTAGTAATGGTCCTCGACCCTCGGAATTCAATATAGCATCTGTCTTCCACCGTTGTCGGTATATTTTGTTAGAAGCCCAAGTCGTTGATACACAGTAAATTTGTTCAATCTTGTACAATTAAGATACACCGTTTTCGTCCAATCTTCTAGTCGCCACCTGCATTCACCACCAACTGTGACTTACTCCTCGGCCTCGGCCCGTCAAGGTCAGCATCCATCCTCCAACACTCCAATCGCAGTGGCTCACAGCGCAATTGCGCCGGCAACTCGGATAATGCAGCTGCTAACTCTGCGCTCTGCGCCAGTAAAAGACAGCGACAGTTACAACATTCTTCAGCATGGGTTTCCCAGCGTCGCAACCAATGGCGGGGCACTCGTCACTGACAGGCAGCCCGAAACTGCCGTCATTCTACTCTCCTCGAACACAACCAGCCGCCATCACGGATGACGTACCCACAAGTGAAGCGACTGCGCTAGATGGCGAGCCGCAACTGCTGCAAAAAACAAAAGGGACACCGAGCACGCGCCCTTCCGCTTCCATCCTCGGTGGAGCATTGGGACACGAACAGCCGCTCCCGCCCCCTTCCCTCCTCTCGCCGGCGTTCACCCCGCCCGGGACGCCCGGAACATCAACCCCGAACACCTCATCTCCCGTACCGCTCGGTGTGCCCGTTGATAGCAGTGTCGAGTCGGGTGGCTGCGGCTCCAAGAGGCCACGCCTGTTGGAGAAGCTCCCTGAGGTACAATGTATAGTGCGTGCACGCATTCCAACCACCGCGGGCACCCAGATGTTCTTACACCTCTACACGAATAATGTCGACAACAAAGAGCACCTTGCCATCGTCTTTGGGAACAACATCCGTAGCAAGAGCCTCGACGCTGTACGACCGGGAGAGACTGAGATGGACCGCATGATCAGGGGTGCCTACACGGGGGTTCTGTATCCAGGAAGAACTAGCAGCAGTGCAGCCGAGGCTTCGGAAGCCATTCAAAAGCAGCAACAGCAGCCCGACGGCGGGCGCAACGACATTCCTCTCGTCCGTATTCACAGTGAGTGTTACACGGGCGAGACAGCCTGGTCGGCGCGATGCGACTGCGGAGAGCAGCTCGACGAGGCGGCACGGCTCATGTCTCTGCCATCAAACGCCGCTGGCGGCATCATCATCTACCTGAGGCAGGAAGGGCGTGGAATTGGTCTCGGCGAGAAGCTCAAGGCATACAATCTACAGGACCTGGGATCCGACACGGTTGAGGCGAATCTGCTTCTACGACACCCAGCGGATGCGCGGTCTTACGGTCTCGCGACGGCGATGCTGCAAGACCTAGGACAAACAGAGATCCGGCTCCTGACCAACAACCCCGACAAAATCCGAGCAGTAGAGGGTCCCAACAGGGAAGTCGTGGTCCGTGAAAGAGTGGCAATGGTACCGCTGAGCTGGAGGGGAAGGGGAGGATTCAGAAGTAAAGAGGTGGAGGGTTACTTGAAGACAAAGGTAAGCTCATTTGACTGTTTAGGATTATCCAAGGAGTCCACCGTTGCCACGTACTGATCCTTTTTGTGCACAAAACAGATTGAGAAAATGGGCCACATGTTGGACAGTGGGGCGATGCCTTCATGATTCGCAGCAAGGCGTGGGACGAAACGCGCAGGACTTTGTGACGCGTTCGTTGGGCTACGTGTAAAGGCTCATGTTGAAAAAAGCAATCGTCAAGTCGCAAAGCCGAGCAGCGTAGGTACCTAGAGACACAACCTGCTGCCCAAGTGGCTGCGGGGTCCAAAACCATTGGCTTAAGCTAGTTCTAGGGGTTTTTTATGATACATATACACTCCATTTAAACGGGTTACATATCACCATTTAAAGTAGGAATTTTGAGAATTAAACATGTCAGGTAATCATGGATGCATGGAAATATAACAAAGTTTGTCGCATTGAAAGCCGACGATTAATTACCGCCTGCCTTTCACATCCATGCTTATGGAGGCCAACGTGGACGGATCACGTGGCTGAGCTTCAATGGAACCAAGCTAAACTTGACTGGACGCTGAGTCGCTGACGCAGTGGGCGACCCCACCAAGACCACAGCACCTCCACAAGCTCACTCGCAACCAGGCAGCTCAACGTCACCCCGTTTGAAGCCGCCCGTCCCATGCCAGCCTCCCGAAACCTAGGGACAATCGACTGGGCTAACACTCGCTACCTGCGTTCGCCTTTTGAGTCGATCAATCTTGACTAGGGAGGGGCGCCTTATTTAAAAGCCCTTTCCAAACATATTTCACTGCCCCTACATTCCAAATTTACTCCCCGCCCGTCGCAACCATGGCAGCTCCTCCGCCCATAGGTAGGTAATCGAGGCCGCTTGCTTACCCATCGGCGTTTCGTGAGCCCAAACTCCCAACTGCCGGATAGCAATGCTTTACCAACTCCAGAGACGTCTATACTCTCTGGTCTACGACCACACCATTGGATCAAATCCGACTAACGCATCTGTACCTCTCCCACAGTCCTCGACGGAGGCACCGGTTTCCTCAAGGTCGGATATGCGGGCCAAAACTTTCCCGAGCACCAATTCCCGTCGATAGTCGGGCGGCCGATCCTGCGAACCGAGGAAAAGGGCGACAACATCCTGGGACCCGACGGCAATGAGATCAAGATCAAGGACATCATGTGCGGCGACGAGGCGTCGGCGGCGCGCACCATGCTGCAGGTCTCGTATCCGATGGAGAACGGCATCGTTAAGAAATGGGATGATATGCAGCACCTCTGGGACCACACGTTTTACGAAAAGCTCAAGGTCGACCCTGCCGGCAGGAAGATCCTGTTGACGGAGCCGCCCATGAACCCGGTAAAGAACAGGGAGCAAATGTGCGAAGTCATGTTTGAGAGGTACAACTTTGGCGGCGTTTATGTGGCCATCCAGGCTGTGTTGGCGCTGTATGCACAAGGTAGGAAAGCTTTTTTTTTATGGACGGGCACACTCGGCTGTTCACCTGAACTGTTCCATTCTGAGATGTTCCTTATTTCTAACCCTCCATATTTACGACACACAATAGGTCTTTCTTCGGGTGTTGTTGTCGACTCGGGAGATGGTGTCACACATATCGTTCCCGTCTACGAATCCGTCGTGCTTAACCATCTGACGAGGCGCTTGGATGTGGCTGGACGCGACGTCACGCGCAACCTGATTGCACTTCTCTTGCGCCGTGGGTACGCACTAAACCGTACTGCTGATTTTGAGACCGTGAGGCAAATCAAGGAGAAGCTTTGCTACGTTTCCTACGACCTCGAACTCGACAAGCGGCTCTCTGAAGATACGACGGTGTTGGTGGAGAGCTACACGCTGCCCGATGGGCGTGTCATCCGCGTCGGCAGCGAGCGCTTCGAGGCCCCCGAGTGCCTGTTCCAACCCCACCTGGTCGACTGCGAGCAGAAGGGTATGGGAGAGTTCCTGTTCGACACGATCCAGGCGGCCGACGTCGACGTCCGCAGCAGCTTGTTCAAGGCCATTGTACTCTCGGGCGGTAGCAGCATGTATCCGGGTCTGCCTTCGCGACTGGAGAAGGAGCTCAAGCAGTTGTGGCTTACCAAGGTCCTGGGCGGGAACCCAGAGCGGCTGAGCAAGTTCAAGGTCAGGATAGAAGACCCGCCGCGCAGGCGGCACATGGTGTTCCTGGGCGGCGCTGTCCTGGCAAACATCATGGCGGACAAGGAGAACATGTGGATCACGAAGCAGGAGTGGGAGGAACAGGGGTCGAGAGTACTGGAGAAGCTGGGGCCGCGGAGCTAAGCAAATAACAAGAGGAAGAGTCGCGCTTTGATTTTATTTTTATCCCCATCCTTGTGTTTCTCGTGCGAAACGGTGTTGAGTTGGAATGTGACGATGATCATGATGATGATTGCTAGACGTACACAAAATCTTGAACCTATTGGCTCTCACCGATTTATTTTGGTGGTGTCGGCGGCGGCAGGCTTTTTTTTCTTTCTCTCTTTTCTCTTCTTTCTTTGTTATCAGCATGGCTTATAAAATTGAGGCGTGTTTATAGTTTTTCTCCAATCACATTTCACGGCGAGATGGCAGGCAGTTCCGGGGTGTTGGGAAGAACAACTCCTTGCATGCAGGCAGGTTGATGGTACAACACCAGGAACTTCCCTTGTGGCTTTTGAAGAAATGTCCTCTTTTATGCGCGTAGGTACTTGCCTCAAAAGCCCCTCTTGTTAGGCATGTACGTCACAGCGAGGCATTTCTTGAGTGGGTGCACAGTGGTCCCTCGGACAAATATCCTGTTGCCCCTCCCACACGCAAACAAACAGTAATTTCTTGGAGGTTACTACAGACCACTGTGTATAACATTGTCCGGCTGTAAACCTCTCATGACAGGTTCAAATTAAGCATTGGAAACACAAGATTGACGATGTATCTGGGAGTGCTTCTTTAGTGCTTCTGTAATGCTTCCTAACGTTGGACAAGTGAAGACAATAATCATATGCTCACATATTCCATCCGAGGCTCATGTCAAAACTGACAAAAGTACCTACCTCATCTTGACATCGGAGGAGCCCGGCCCCGCCTGCAGGTTGGGGTAACTAAAGGTACCTTGCCTGCCTCAGGCAAAATTGGATAAAGCTCCTATCCCAGGCTTTTGATTTGAGACTTGACCTTGCTTGGTACGGGATTTACCTTGACCTATTTTTTTACTTGATATCAATGCGATGAGTCAATGATTCATTTTTTTCTCTCTATTTTTTTTTTGGAGGCAGGTAGCAAGCAAAGATAAAACCAATGGAAGAAAAAACAAAAGATAAAATAAATACAAAAAGTCATCACACCTGAGTTGAGAACCAGCGCGAAACATAACAATTTTCCGCCTCGCTGGACAATCGACAAGTGTGCCGTGAGCTCCGATCCGGGAAATTTCACAATATCCCCCCCGTGAGCTTATAAAACGAACAAAGGAACCCACAAAGCCTCTCTCCATTTTCTGGCCATTCAATTTTCCCCAGGATCGGTCTCTTTGTCGCCGTTTTAAGGATCTTGTTCCTTTTTTTTTTTTTTTCGAAACTCGACTCTAGCCAAGCTTTGTTTTATTTTTGCCCATCAGGTTCTCTGCTGCTGGGTTAACTTGCAATCATGGCTACCATCATTCTTGGATCCCAATGGGGGTGAGTCTTACCCTGTCTCTGTCTGTTCCAAGATTTCTTTTTATTTTATTTTGTTTTTGTTTTTTTGTTGCATTGTTTTATTTTGTCGCATTTGAGCCTTGTTCTGCCCCTCACTCCGAAGTCGGCGGCGCATAATCCAGGGGCAGCAAAAAGAGAGAGAGAGAAAAAAAAGAACCCCGCCTTGCGACGCGATTGCAGTGACGATGGAATTAGGTCGACGCGCCGTTGAATGATCACAACGTCGTGGAACAATTATTTGCTGACTTGATTTTCGTGTTGATTGTATCAGAGATGAAGGTACGGGAGGGACCATTTGACCAATTTGGAACAATCTTCAACCTCATTTTGAGTCTCGGCGCTAACTGAAAGCTCATTTGCAACGTCGCGTAGGCAAGGGCAAGCTGACTGACATACTTTGCCCTTCGGCTGAGATCTGCGCCCGCTCTGCTGTACGTATTATGCTCCAGTTCCGTACGTGTTGGTGACTCTGTTCCCGTACTCGGAGTATCTGACCCAAGACCGTCTTAAATGCATTACAGGGCGGTCACAATGCCGGACACTCGATCGTCGCCCAGGGCGTCTCGTACGACTTCCACCTCCTGCCCTCGGGCCTCGTCAACCCGAAATGCATGAACCTGATCGGATCGGGCGTCGTCTTCCACGTCCCTTCCTTCTTCTCGGAGCTGGAGAAGCTCGAGGCCAAGGGCCTGACGGGTGTGCGTGACCGCATCTTCGTCAGCGACCGCTGCCAGGTCAACTTTGATCTCCATGCCGCCGTCGACGGTCTCGAGGAGGTCGAGCTGGGCGAGCGCAAGATTGGAACCACAGGAAGGGGTATCGGACCGAGCTACAGCACCAAGGCTGTGAGTGTTTTTGCTGTCTTTTTTTGGAGTTGTCTGGAATTTTTGCGGGTGTCGGACGGCTGACATTGAGTTTTACCCGGCGGTTAGTCTCGCAGTGGTGTGCGCATCTCGGAAGTTTTTGACGAGGCTGTGTTTGAGAGGAAGCTGCGCCAGCTGGCCGACGGATACAGGAAACGGTTCGGAGATCTGCTCAAGTACGATGTCGAGGAGGAGATTGCACGCTTCAAGGTATGTTTTTTTTGGGTGTTTTTGTTGCTAATATTCGGTGTCTTGTGATTTTTGGCTAACAGTTGTGCTTTGTGGTTTAGGAATACCGGAAGTTGCTCCCCAACTATGTCGTCGACGCTGTCAAGTTCATCAAGGACGCCCAGGACCAGAACCGCAAGATTTTGATCGAGGGCGCAAATGCGCTGATGCTTGACATTGACTATGGTGAGCTTATACGAGCCTCAAGGACTGGATTAGATGGTTAGCTGACATGATATTGTAAAAGGCACTTACCCCTACGTCACTAGCAGCAACCCCTGCCTCGGAGGTATCATCACTGGTCTGGCAATCAACCCAAGAAAGATTGAGACAATCGTCGGCGTCGTAAAAGCCTACGTAAGTTGACAGAAATCCGCGTAGCTCAATTGGCACCAGCTCTAACATTTTACTGTAGACGACAAGAGTAGGTGACGGTATCTTCAAGACGGAGGATGAGGGCGAGATTGGTACCAAGCTGCAAGACATCGGTCGGGAATGGGGTGTCAGCACTGGTCGCAAGCGACGATGCGGCTGGCTTGATCTTGTCGTGGTCAAGTACTCTGCTGTGAGTTCATGGCCCCTGTGATTTTGTCTTACTACATTCCACCTTGCTCGCCGCTTTGCCAGCTCTTATTTTCTTGATATTTAATGCTGACCACCTACCAACTTTCGCTTAGGCCATCAACCACTACACTTCCCTGAACCTGACCAAGCTCGACGTTCTCGACACATTCCCAACCCTGAAGGTGGCCGTTGGGTACAAGGACCCTGCCACGGGCGAGGAGCTGGACTTCTTCCCGGCGGACCTGTCGCTGCTCGAGCGCTGCGAGGTCGTCTACAAGGATTTTGAGGGGTGGAACACACCCACAACGCACATCAAGAAATTCGAGGACCTGCCGGTACAAGCGAGACAATACGTGGAGTTTATCGAGGAGTATGTTGGCGTCAAGGTTGGCTGGATCGGCACGGGCCCAGACCGCGAGGATATGATATATCGATGAGTAACTATGAGTGGGTGGCGGTAGAAAGGGTGCAAAGCGAAGCGGCAAAGACCTTTGACGATGGTTGATAGAAAATAATAGATTCTAAACCGATTACCGTGAACATTTTTGTAAGGAAAAAGACCGCTTAGTCCCGGTTTAGAGGTATTTGGGATTGGCGGCTGCGTTGTATTAGAAACGGGAGAGCATTGAATGTTCTTGGTATTTCATGTAGTCATGACTTCGTTTACTCGGATGAGGTAGTTTTTCAAATGGGGCAAAAAAGCAACCATAAAAGATGACACAGAAACTGGGTGTCCTCCACCTCTCCAAGCTTATTCGTCGTCATCATAACCACCATCGTCATCACCGCCATCATCATCGCCACCACCGTAGTGCTCCTGATACTCCTCAATATACTCCTGTCTCGCCTCCTCGAGCTCCTCCTGCTCGCTACTGCCGGCGTCCGAGTCGGCCGCGTCGGCGAGAGCCTCCTCGTACCGCGCGCGCGCCTCCTGCACGTCCTCGCGGTCGCTGTCCGACACGCGCTCGCCGTTCTCGTCGTATGCGCCCAGCACCGCCGGCGGCATCTCGTCCTCCTCTTCGGCCGGGGGTGCAGGAGGAGGCGGCTGTTGTGCGGCGTACGGGTCGGGCGGCGGCGTGTCGTAGTAGTAGTTGTTGATGACTTGCGGCGGCGGTGGCTCGGCCGCCTCGGCTGCCACGGGCGCGGCGGCCGCTGCGGCGGCGGGTGCGGGGTCCGCTGCGGCTGTTGCTGCTGCTGCTGTTGCTGCCGGGGCGGCGGCTGCGGCTGCGGCGGCCTTTTCCTTTTCGTCGTCCGAGTCGTCGCCTGGAGGAGGTGGTGGTGGGGAGGGGTTAGCTTTTGGCTGAAAAAGAAAGTAAGAAAGTCTGGGGGACAGTCAAATCTTACCACTCAGGGCATGGTTCAGCAACGCTCCACCGACCGCACCGGCGGCCAGACCACCAGCCACGCCGAGGAGCATGCCGCTGCTGCCGGCCTTCTTGCCAGTCTTGGGGTCCTTGGTGGCATCTTGTCCGTATGGGTGCGTCGGAGGGGCGCCGCCGTAGGGCTGCTGACCGTACGGCTGCTGGCCATATGGCGACTGCTGACCGTACGGCGCCTGTTGGCCGTATGGTGACTGCTGTTGACCGTAGGGCGACTGCTGGCCATACGGCGAGCCGTAGGGTGCACCGGGCGGAGGCGAGCCATAAGAAGGGGCGCCGCCGGCAGGTTGCGCGCCGCCAAAGTAGCCGGCCGCGGCACCGCCCTGGGGAGGAGCTCCACCGTAAGGGGAGGGCGAGCCGTACTGCGGCTGCTGGCCGTACGGGGCTCCGGGTTGGGGAGAGCCGTAGGAGGGAGCACCTCCGGCAGACCGGGTGCCGTCCCCGGTAGGCGGCGACCCCGGGTAGCTGCTTTGCGGGATCGGGGGAGGCGAGCCAGGGTATCCTGAAGGCACCGGCGGCGAGGAGGGATCGCTCGCGGGCGGGGGAGGGGGAGGGGGAGGAGCGGCGGAGGGAGCTTCCCACTGGGTCTTGCCGGTGGCGGCCTCTACGTAGTAGTAACGCTGGGAGGAAGGGTCCCAGTGCGAGGCCCAGCCGGGAGGGAGTTGGGGCTGGCCCGGAGGGGTGGGCTGCTGCTGGGGAGGGGGAGGGGGAGTCGCTGCGTAGCCGCTAGGGTGAGGGCTGCCATACTGCTGGGGAGCCTGGCCGTAGGGCTGCTGCTGGTATGGTTGTTGGCCATAGGGAGGCTGCTGCTGCTGCTGCTGGTGTTGCTGCTGGGGAGCGGGCGATTCGACAGCCTTGGTGGCCGTGTCTGGAAGACAGTGGTAGGGATTATTAGTCCGGACTGTATAGTGAAAAAGGGGAAGTCAAATGTCATACCTGCAGCAGGTTGGGGCTCTTCCTTCTTCTTATCAAAGGGATTAAAGTCCTCAAACTCCTTTTGGAGCTTTTTGAAGAACGACATGACTGATGTACAAGATCACACACACACACACAGATCGGTTTAGGATATCTGTATGGTCTGACTAGACTCTTGGTTTTGCCTCTGAGGGTAGGGCTCAAAGTAGCAATGGGAAATACAGGAAAGACAAAAAAAGAAGAAGAAAGGACTGCGCTCCCAGAGAATTAACGGACGGGCCCACGAGGATATGCAGCCTGTGAGGGAATAAAAAGGCAAGGGACGGAAAAAGATGAACCCAAGTGGGACGTTGTCTTTTTTTTTGGCGAGCGGGCGGGCACCGAGGACGAGATAGGAAATTTCCAAGCGATGTATCAAACTGGTACTGTGTTTGCACGCGTGTTCTTGTGGTTCAGGTTTGACACTCACTCGTCCAATCCCCAAGAGAAAACGGGACGAACCAAGAGGGGGGCGGGGGGAAAAACTGACAGTCAGGCGCATTGTGCAGCTGCAATAAACATTACAAAGGAGGGAGCCCTACTCCGGTGCCTATCCGCCCTCAACTGAGTGAGGAACGTATCTCGGCATTCACGGAATGTTTGTTTGTTGGACATTGCTTGTATAACTGGGGACACAATCACGGTCCAGTCAAATCGATTGTCCCTCCGTCTCGGCCAAGAAAATCCCCCACCACTGCCAAGTGCCAGCGAATCTGCCCAGACATGGCCGCGGGGCAGGGGGGGAGTAAGTGGTTCTAGCGATGAATCACTTGGAAAGATGGTTCTGTAGAGCTCAAAAAGATTTGTTGATATTGAATTTTGTCGTCAACATTGGAACGTGAATTAGAAGAATGAAAAATGAACGCGTTTAAGTGGTACGTTGACAATAGTGGCGGAGTAAATGTGTACAATTTTAGCTATAAATAGCCTCATAATATACCTACCTACTTAGGTATGGGTCAGCAGTGACGAACAACAGTGATTCATCGCAGGCGGCTCTAGCTGCGGAGGCCTCACTTTAGCCCGAAAGAAGAAAAGAAAACAAAAAAGAAGAAGAAAAAGGCCTAAATATGAGAGATAAAATTCCCCCAGACAGATAGATTCTCACCGGGTTTCACCATTTGCATCAATCAAGTCGCATTGTGCAGCACTTGGCGAGGTTCGAGGCCCGCAGCCAAGCTCTATTGGAGCTCAGTTATTGGCCTAAAGGTGGATACTACGGCGCGGTAAGCTCATGCAGCTGCCGCCGAAATTCGCGCTCTTGATTTGCAACAAAGATGCGTAGCCAAGATGTTTGATCAAGCGATCCTCAAGAGAAAGGATTCAGTGTCGCAGCTCTCAACCAGTAATTTTCTTTATTTTTGTTACTTCGTGCGTCTGCACATCAGGAAACAAGGGCCTGAACAATGTACAAAGAATTGCGTGATCTGATCTGAGCGGGGTAGTGAGTCTTGACCACCTCACCTAACCCTTCCCCTAACCCTTTATGGAAACTCATCCCGTTACCCTACCCATAGCTCTTGCATGATCCAACTTACCTCCCTCACGCTGAGTACCTGTCATGGACCATGCTAAAATCTGCAAACATAGTATTGAAATATTGAGTGTTTCTTCTTTTCTTTTTACTGGTCACATGAATCCCGGCTTGGCTGTTGCATACAGTCCGGCGAAACACATCATGTAGATGCATCCACCAGCACCAAACATTGTTTTAACGTCATGTTAGAAGAGCCAAATTGATATGTATGAAAGCATTACCAACATTCTCACGCATCTGCAGTGAAAGAATTCTTCTAAAAAACGTAAATCATCTCCTATGCTACTCCTCCACCCGACTGTTCTGTGCGTTCGTCAAACTGACAACTATGCAGTTCTCCAAAATTGCTCGGCAGATACGGCAATCCCTGAACTCAAATAGTAACATGGTCAGCCTCGAGGTTAGCAAAGCCGACGTCACTTTGGATTTTCTTGTACTTTATGTCTTGATGTTGAGTATACAACTTTTGCCTTACATGAGATGAAGGAAACCGGCAGACTCATCAACTGAAGCCTATAAGGTCATAGGCAAGCAAGCATATCTTGCGTGTAATTGCCGTCTCTGATTCGATCGACATTGCGATTGAGAGAGGTTGAGCATGTGACTGTGGACAAGAAGAATGCTCAATAAGCATTGAAGTCCAGGGACGCAGCCTCAGACAAAGCATCTCCATTGGCTAATCCAGTGTCAGTTTGGGCCTTCTACACCAGGCTACCCATTTAGCACGCTGCGCCAACTGAGGCTGGTTTTACCAAGTTGTGGCAACATAAATGATGGCCTGAAGTTTCAATTAATCACAGACTACTGTGAATTACAGAAGCTTTGTTTGCAATGAGCAAGGGGCCAAGGGCGTCGAACAGCTATTGGACGCAGACGGGTCACTGCTAGGTTCACCAATGTCAAAGTACCTAGGTATGTACCTAGTGCATACGATCTGATACCTGCATCTATGGAGTAGACCTTGGTTTCTTCCTACTTTACTTTATTACTAGACATAATGCTGCGGTGAGTGTCCTACACCAATTGGATGGGGGTTTTTTTTTTTTAAATTTATGAGAAGTACTGTCGTTCTTGGCGTTCCAGTAACAACAGCGCAAACTTCACCGTAAGATAGAAACAGATGTATTTCTAAATATCTCAAAAAATATGGCCCAGTCACTTCAGAACGGAAATCATTTTACCGCTTACATCCTTGCTCCCAGAACCTCAAAAAAGAAAAGAAAAACGACAGTAGACTCTATCTATGCTGGTCGTCTATAAGGTGATAACTTAGGAGGGCGAGAAGATATATTTAAGCCCATTCATGCACACCTTACTTTTAAACTCCATCTTTCCACACTACGCGGAACTGGGACAACAGGTAAAGCTGTGAGCCCGACTTCGCTGGTATAGATATAAATGATGTAGATTAACCAAGTCCTCGGTACACATGACCGGGATAAATAGCGGCAACCCAACCTTGATATCATTCTTAAAACAGAGAGCTGCGAGCACACGGCTCTGTTCAGGCCAAAACTGCACGCCTCCCGGGCGTCCTCATCTTTGCATAACATGGTCCTGGTAGTATGGATCAAGCGTTTCATGGATGACAACAGCAAGGAAATAAGTGCGTGTATTTCATCAAGGGTTCTGCTTGAAAGATATGCAGGCACAATAATGTGCATCGTTGGGTCGAAGCTTGGAACAGGGAATGAGAACAAGCTACAGGGAGGGAGATGAGATGCAGGAGCTCAGGGAGCCCCTCCCCGGCCAAACATCCAATACCAAAGGGTGTGTGAACTCTCAGGTTCAAGTCTTTGTTGACGACGGCCAGCAGCCCCAAGAAAGACTTTCCTCACTAGGTTGGGCTTTGGGGGTTGGGAATTGGAGATAGAACTATAAAATCTTTGAGGGGTAGGGAGGATGGTGTTCGGAGTGTATTTTTGCATTTGATGTTTTGTCCAACTCTACTAGCGAAGCTTTCCAGGTTCCGTGTATTAATTAAAAACTCGGCATATACAACATACGGAACTGGCTATTTCAAGATGTAATCTATCAGACCAGCGATGTTGACTGATTTTCCATCGTTATCGGGTCCCATAACATCACTCAGAAACACATTCTTCCTTTTGATAGACTGAAATTTTATTAACCTGTATTCGAGCCTATCTCCCATCTACTTTCAATAAGTAATCACTGGCCACAGCATTCGGACGGCGGCATAGGATCTCATGATACTCCGGACACTTTTGCCACATTACACGTGGAGGCAGGTCTGACAAGTTTGACTATTCGAAAAGTGATGTTTTTATTTCATGTCTTGGTTAGCCACTTGTAATTCTGGTTGAGCTGCATGGTCCCGGTCAACAGCGAGAAAGTTGGAGAGATTGACGAGAAGTTTGACGTCATCACGAGAGTGAGTTATGCTGTGAGTGCAACGCTACGGCTGACTTTTACTTCAGTCGATGGCATGCAGCCAGCCCCTACAGAGCTTCCGTCGTTAGCATAGCTTATATGTAGAACAAGCCAACCAAGCAAGGCTTGATGGATCTTATCTGACTCCTCCTTCCTATTTTGGCTGGTAGTATTGGTAGGATATAAGCACTAAAAATGAACCTAGAAATATTACACAGGCACATATAGTACCAAATATTCAAAAATCAGGATTGTGCATGGAACCTCCAAATGATATAAATGAGTGATCGACGTACTGTGATAGTCAAGCCTGACTTGGAGCTCAATGACCTTTTGACAATGGGACTTGCAATCTATATTTTTCTCGCCCTGCTGGGCTACGTGCTGGGTCAGGAGCCTCAGGAGTGCCCGGCCGAACAGCTGACGGTCAAGACATCCACGGGCACATTTACAGGCTTAATTGATGCCGAATTTCCACACACACGTCAATTCCGCGCCGTACCATTTGCAAAGCCACCCGTGGCATCACTCCGTTGGATGCCCCCGCAGAAACTTGAACCGACAGACTCGCACCACTATGCGACGCGCTTCCCGCCGTCTTGCCCTCAGTTCGTATCGGGCGTGCCCACATTCTGGAATGGCGACCTTACTCGAGGCAATTTGATCTACAATGGAGCACAGAATGATACTTCAGGACTCGTGGGCGAAGCTACTTCCGAAGATTGCTTATATCTAGCCATATGGACGCCAACACTTGCCAATAACGAAACTACACCAATGCAAGACGATCTCCTACCAGTCCTCTTCTTCATGACAGGTGGGGGGTTCTACATGGGAGGGATCGACATCCCCTGGCAGATGCCAACATCGTGGGTGGAAAGGTCACGATCGCACATCGTGGTCACCATCAATTACCGCGTCGGCATCTTTGGCTTCCCCAACGCCCGCGGGCTCGAGGACCAAAACCTCGGCATCCTCGACCAGCGCGCAGCCCTCGAGTGGGTGCGGGATAACATTGCCGCTTTCGGCGGCGACCCGACCCGCATCACGCAGATGGGCCGGTCGGCGGGAGCCACCTCGGTCGACATGCACTCGTACGCCTGGCACGACGACCCCATCGCCCAGGCAATCTACATGCAGTCGGGAACCGTCTTCTCAACCAACCCGACTCGCTTTGCACCTCCGGCCTATTCGAATTTCAGCTTCGTGGCCCGCCAGCTCGGTTGCCAGTCTACCTGCAGCGGCGACGGCGGCGAGCAAGGTGGAGGCGAGGAGGCTGCTGCTGCTGCGGCGGAGCTGGACTGCATGCGGCGGTTGTCTTTCATGCAGATTATCA
This sequence comes from Pyricularia grisea, assembly GCF_004355905.1. Taxonomy (NCBI): domain Eukaryota; kingdom Fungi; phylum Ascomycota; class Sordariomycetes; order Magnaporthales; family Pyriculariaceae; genus Pyricularia; species Pyricularia grisea. The sequence goes on from NW_022156716.1 coordinate 444,178, forward strand.
ATTTTATCGGACAGTATGGCGACAATGAAACAACGCCCCCGCTCATCTTCAGTTGGACCCCAGACGACCGTGTCGTCTTTTACAACTACACGGCGCGCTCCGAAGCAGGCCTGATCGCGCGCATTCCGTACATGATCTCAGTCGCGGCCAACGAGTGGTCGTCACTGGTTCCCTGGCCGGCTGAGAACATAACCGAGGGCCCGTCGCAGCCATATATCACGGAACTGAACGTGGACAGCTACGTCTGTCCGACTCTCAATTCGACCGTTTACCGCAACAGATTGGGGGACGAGACGCCTGTGTTTCGGTTCCAGTGGGCCGGCACTTTCCCCAACCTCAACGTCTACAAGTGGCTCGGGGCGTACCACGCCAGCGACATCCCCATGTTCTTCGGCACCTACCATCTGCTTGATCACGTTGCCAACACGACAGACTTTCAGACAGAAGTCAGCATGGCCCTGCAAGACCACATACTTGCCTTTGTCAAGGATCCAAACCAAGGTCCCCAGCGGGAATACGGTTGGCTGCCCATGGACGCCGGCGAGCCGAATGGAGGACATCTCCTCCGGTTCGGCGCTGGAGGAAAGGCAGTGCAGCACATTGATGGCGTCGAGGTGGATGGAGTCTGTACAGGACTAAGAGAATACGACCCGTTCCCCCAATAATTCGGCGTTTAGAGACCAATTTGTTAGCGGCCTGCGACCTTTTTTTTCCCATACGTCAGACATGCCACGCCGGGTTTAACCGAGCAAAGCAAACGCGAGAGGAGCTAGTCATGACTCTTGGGCCCTGGTTACATAGTCTTGATAACTAGTGTTTACTTGGATGCCTCTGCATTTGACAGTTTTCTGTTTGTGTGAGTGGAGATAACAAACAACAATTTCATGCCAGATAGCAAATAATAAAACATTATTCTACGGTGTGTTCGCTGTCACTTCGATTCCAGTCCGAATCGTTACATTTCCACTTTTTGACGAATTCCGGCTTTTCCGTCAATGCATGAGCTCGCAAGGATACCTAGCCACGAGTAAAAGCCTCAATCTCTTAATTCAGCACAAAAGGTCTGTCATGTGCAAGTAAAAATTTAGCAATCGCATCAAAAACAACAAAATAGAAGGTTATTCTGGGAGCGAATGCCACGTCCTGGGGTGGAATTAGAATTACAAGCGACGTTAAAATCGCCCATGCAAACTATGACCTGTGGTAAAGTTAAGGGTTCACCGAGCTGTCGGCACGGCTATCATATATCATTAATACAGGAGAACATGCAATTTGTATGGTAACACCTATTAGCTACGTGTTCCCCAAACTAATAAAATCGCTGCCGTGTTGACAGATCGCGAACGCTCGACTGTATTAAAAGCATGCTTCTCCATGCCTAACAAAGGGTATACTTTAGTTGTCGGGTAAGTATTTGAACCTTTTTGAAAGAAATACAGATTAAGTACTTCATCCCCCATATTATAATACTTGGGGGGGGGNGGGGGGGGGGGGGGGGGGCTGTATGCTGTAGGCCCCTTCAAAAAGGGGGTTACAAAACCATGGGCAAGATAGTGCAATTGCTGAATGGCACGCCGACTCATTAACAAAAGTGCACCGTATTTTTAATTGTTTCGATAATAATAGCCGTAATAATTTGATCGAAAATCAATTGTGAAAACTATGAGGTATTTTTTTAAATCTTTAATTTTGATAAATCTGTATTTTATTTTTAAACTTATCAACAATTACTAATTTTCAAATATTTGCATGCTAAATATAATACGAAGATCCACTCCAACATTTAACATGAATTAATTTGAACTTTATATTTGAAATAGTATATAATGCCATTTATTTCAGCTTTCATCAACGAGTATCGCTGTTATTATCTAACCAGTCATAAACTCCGCTTTTATCAGCGGTCCGGACGTGTTATTCTATATTTTACACTATCTGGCCCACGGTTTTGTACAAAATCGTTGTTATGTAACCCTCTTTTTGAGGATGCCCCTGTCATACAGCCCCTAGGTATATATAAATACCATGTGCTTATGCTTTGAAGCTCCTTTACCAATTAATTTTTCTTCATTATCAGCTTGATCATCAGCGAATATTTCTTAATCCCCCTTTTCTTTCTCGGACGCCCTCTACTTGCACTAAAATCAAAGTAATATTTTTGCCGCAATAAAACTTTCGCACAGGGCTCTATTCAGTGTTTAGTATTACGTTAAAAACAAGCCGGTCATCAACACGTAAAGTCGCAATAATGAATCTCAAAACACTGTTTTTGGCCATGTCCATCATTTCCGCTTCTTCAGCCAACCCCGTTTCTGCTTCATCCAACCCCGCCAAAACCACCACTGTCTCGCCTGTCTCGCCACCGGACCCAAACCGCTGGCCTTCAGACAGACCCTGCAAGTTTATTTTGATAGCAGAAAAGTACTACCGGCATCTAGGCATGTTGTGGGAAGCCCAAGCCATTGAATTCGGGGCCAGAGATAGCACCTTTAAGGTGGACCGTTACATGTGCAGCGTCGACCAAAACTGCGGGAACCCCAAGTGCACAATCCCCCAGCCCCGCTGGAAGTGGTGGGAATGTGGATACGGTCCCGAGCGTTGTTGGGACTACAGAACTATCGACATGGAAAAAAAATTCCCGAAAAGCGTAGTGCCAGTAGAAAAGTGGAAAGAGGGCAAAGCGAAATAGTATTAAACTATACCAGATAAACAATTTGTTTTAAACGCCACGTCAGTTTGCTGGCCTTTCTCCGGCTTAGGTACCGACTTATGGTAAAGAAAAACGAGATTTTCTTTTTCTTTAACGGGCTTCTCGGAATACTTGCGTAAGTTGATTGTGTAGGTCCTTAGGTATGCAACTACCCTATTGAGGTAGTTTTCGGGCCTAAAATAAAGAACTTCCATGGAAACCCTTTCCAGTCAGGCAGCAGAAGAAAGAGCAAATTAATACCTATTAATATGGGTACACCTCTGGTTTGGACCATTATTTGTATGAGCACCTCTACACAGCATTTAAAAGGGCGAGAAATAAAATAAACATGTAAAGGTTCAATTTTTACATGGGTTCTCTAGCTTTATAACGGACTATTATCACACGTATAAATTACCCTTTTAAATCTCCATCTCCATTTATAATTTTAAATTATTATGGTTAAAATAAAGCGAAAGTGAATTTTACCTAAGCCAATATTACCAAAATTAAATTGTACAGAATTAATATTATTAAACTTAAACGAAAAATAAATGTTATTCTCCATATACCTTTTAACCACATGGCTTTTCAACCAATTAAATTGGCCGAAAAAATCGCGCCCGTATTAATTTGAGAACATTTTGGTGAATTTCGCCGCGTGTGACGGAAATTACACCGTATACGCACTATATATACATTATATATGTAACGGCGATATAATTTTTCACCTGTGTATTTTTTAACGAATATTTAATTAAATAAAAATGGTAAAAATATAGCACAATTATATTTGTAAAGCTCCAAATTAGAGGGTTTTAACCGATAATTTTGTATATTTGTATTCGACGTAAAGAAAAGAAAATAAAAGTGTATATTAATATTGTTATTTTTAACGCTTTATTTAAAAGTTTACATATAAATAATAATATATACATAAGTATATTTTCTATTCTTATAAAGTAATAAATATTATCTTGCTAATATTTACGTATAAAAAGTTTTTGTAAATAACTATTCGTTCTTTGTTTATTTATATAAATATTTAATAATTAATACATTTATTAATAAAAGGTTCTATAAAATTAAAATTTTATATATAAAGCGTTTATATTAAAAATATATAGTGGTAAAATAACGCTTAATTTCTTATTTGACTTACAATAAATATAAAATAAAACTTAAAAATATAATAATTTTGTTAAATTTATATATAAAAGACGTAATTTTTAAAATAATTAAAAGAAAAATTTCATGGACGTCTATTTCTACCGATTATTTAACCGTTAAGATTTTGGTTTTAATATTGTTAACATTAGTAAAAATATAAACCCGTTTCGATTATAAATGTTTCTAAAAATATTTATTATTTAATTTATTCGAATATACAACGTTATATATCACGAAATGTTAATATAAAACATATATATATATATATATATATATATATATATATATATATATATATATATAATATTAGCTAATATTACCCCACGTGCAAGACTTTTTATATTATAATTAAAAATAAAAATATAATTAAAAAAAATCGAAAAAATCTAATTTCTTTTTAAAAAACCAACCTTTACACGCGAATTAAAGGCATTTATATCCCAGTTTAACCAATTTAACTATTAAAAATATAAAACCAATCGCTGTTAATTATTTTGCTAATTATTATACCCAACGTACAGACCGTTTATTTTTGTAATTTTTATTTAATTAATTATAACGGAATGTCGGACGCCGAATTGGCGAAATCACCTCCACACGCGGCGAAAATCGACAAATTGTCCTCAGACCTGAACCAAAGTGATCTTTGTATGGACCCACAGGTACAAAACAAAACCACAATTGAGCCACGGTTTAATTAATGGAGCTCGCGTTCAGGGATAAGCCCTGAGATTAGAGATTACCTCAAACCAGGACCGCTGTGATTTTTATAATTGGACCCACAGGTATAAAGCAAAACCACCAATTAAGCCACAGCTTAATTGGAATCGCGCCGTTCAAGGATAAGCCCTGAGACTAAGGAAGCAGACTAAGGCATTCCAAAACTCGCCCATGGGGGCCCGAAACTTTGTTTGAAAAGCCCTCGGGCCAACAGCCCACAAACCCGCAGCTTTTTCACTGTGGGATTTGTATTTATTGGGCCAAAAACGATATTAAGGTACATGTTTCACAACGTGCAAATAAGACGGGGGCCCGTGGGTTTCAGTATTCTTTTGGCCCATGGGCCCTTTTGGGCGCCCGCAACGGGTTTTGGAAAGCCCCAGAGCAGACAACCAAGGGCAGGTGGCCAAGAAAGAATCTGTTGTCATTAGTGGCAGGACGGTTGTTTTTTCAGCCCTCCACGGCCCTTCTGTTCACCGGTTATATAAAGGCGATTTTATTCGAAAATTCAAAGATAAGTTTACGAAAAGAAAAAAGACACGCAAAACCAACCGCGTACACGCGCCTAAACTAATAACTAACAGGGGAACCCAAACCTCTTATCACGTAAAGTGCACCTAATTGCGGTTGGTAGTCGCCCAGGTACGCCACTTTGTAATAAACCCAGCTTAAAAAATTAGGGGCTAGAACTGATATGTTCAGGAGTAATTATTAATATATATAAAGTTTGCAAATCGCAGGGCACCCCTATTTATACAAGATAACGATAACGAATATTACATTTTGGAAAAAAATATAAATAGTGATAATTTTACCGCTTTTCACGTCACCCTTCTACTACCAACTTTAATATGCTCAAAAGTACAACTTTTACTCCTTGCATTACACCCGATCTTTTTGTTAGACTCCACAGCTTGAAAGATTTTAGTACCAACTTAACTACAATGCATTTTCGACTCTTTGCAATTGCCAGCCTTGTCGCCCTCGTCCAAGCAACCTGTAAGGACTCATGCGCCCAGAAGGGATCAGAAGTTAATGCTGACTGTTCGATTGATTGTCGTGTAAGTTAACCTAATGCTCTCTACGACTATAACGGATCGATTACTAATAATGTCATACGATGCAGTCAATTGGTGGGCGTTTAGCGAAAGGTACCTGCCAGTCGAGTGGCAGCGGTTTATTCTGTGAAACCAACTCGGAAAATTGAGAGATATCATGCTTCTTCAAATATATTTGTGGAAATAACAAGGGAAGAGGCATTTTTATTAGCTGGTCCTGACCCGTAACCAACGAGTCACAAAGACAATACCGATTCCTCGCGACGCGTGAAACTTACCAACGTTATTCCATTTCGTCTGCTGAAAATAAAATTTTCGTCGAAAGGCGCCAACAAACTAGCTGCCATGCTAGGCTTACCCTGGCTTTAATAGCTTTAAGGGTTAATTTTGGTTTTATCACGGCCAGGCATGCGTTGGAGAACCTCGATATACTAGTTTTACGGCTATGTAAAATATAATGTAAGCACCTTTTAGGAAGATATAAAAGCTTCCAGTACATACATTCCTGACTGCGTTAAAGTTAAATAAGTGATAAAGGGGTTATGATTAAAGTTAGGAATGGAGTAATATAGGAAAAGTGGCCGGAGTATTAAAAACCCAGGTTAGACATCCACTCCGAAAAAGAGTTGTGAAGGTTTGAATTTAACCATATAACCGGAAATTTAAGGTTGCTTTTTAATGTAAGCAAGGAGTTTACCGGTGTTGATAATAACGAAAGTGGTAGAATTTTTGAAAGTTATAATGGTAATAGGAAAGGAATTTTGAAGTAGAATTCAAAGGTTGGAAAGTTACGAGTTGAGAAAAGTTATAACAGTTGGTAAAGTGATTTGTATTGTAAATTGGTTATTAATGTCGATAATTTTATATAATTTTCTATCGTTAATAGCGGCTTATTCCACCCTTTATATATTGTAAATTAAATTTTGTTTTAACACGTTCTTATTTGTTTATATTTTATTATAATAATCGGCTTAAGTACAAACAAATTACAATATATAATTGGCGCAATTATTAAAAACATAAGGAAAAAAAAGAAAAGAAAAGAAATAAAGAAAAGCAAAATTTATGTTTCAGAATGTTTATATAACATCCTAAAAACAAAACTTAATGGAGGGAATAAAAATTGGTCGCAGGACCGGAAATGTGTCTTTATTTTGGAAATTTCCTGGAAATGGGGGGGGGGGAAATCACCACAAGCCTGGTATTCAGGGTAAAGGCAGTNGGGGGGCACGCGCGTTAAATTCTGGGATAATCTATCCTATTCTTGGGCCTAATTAAACCAACAATTGTCTGTCGCGGAAAATTGAAAATTTACAGCGCACCGCCACAAATTTAAACCTTTTTCAGCGAACTCACTCATCGCAGTTAAATATCATTAAATAAGATTGAACATAATTGATTACAGACTAATTATACCCTGAATAAGTCGGTAAATCTTGGTATTCCGGATTTTGGGTTGCAGAGGGCAAAGGATGCGTGTGACAACAGCAATTAGTTTATCGTATGGTTTTGATTTTAGGTATTAAATTCTTGGAGTAATAGAGCAATGGCCAATCTTAATTTGGGTCAATTCTTAGAGTTGATTCCGGGATGAAATCGCAACAATAAAATATAGCTGTATTCCGGAAATTATAAATCCCGTCCAAACCCTGGTGGGTAGGTTAACTATATAGTACTACGACGCCCTGGTTTGAGTCTAAATCGATATTCGCATTGATAGCCACGAGTAAAAAATCAGAAAAACTTCTAAAGATGGGAGTGATCTCTTTGTTCTGAAAATAAAATAAACTTTCAGAAGTTGGACTAAAAAGAGGGATATTCCTAGTGCAAATGAGAGAGACCCTTGTGACGAGTCGAGAAGACAGTGTGCCATGCCATATCCTTCAGGCTTTCGTATAACATAAGAAGGGTCCCGACAAGGGGTCCAAGTCGGAAAGCACCGTGCATTGATTTAGTTTTTAAGAAGCCGCACGAGGTCGGTGATTCTGTATAAATAAACTGCATTCAGCTTTCGGACACTTTTGTGAAGTCTTCCACTGCTGATCATTTGGTCGACCCTCTTTTTCTTTCTTTTCTTTTTCCTTTTTTTTCACTTTTTTTACAAAGGCTTTAAACAAATTACTCAAGCGTCTTCAGCATTGAAAAAAAAAAAAAAAAATCTTTTTAGTACTGCACATCAACGCACACACCACTGCTTTGCAAAGAAGTTGCAACCATGGTGCTCGCAAAAATCCTGGCCATGGCCGCCATTTTGGCCCTATCCCCAGCCGGCGCTCTCGCAAATTCTTCTGGCTCTGTCGGCTCCACAAGTCCCGAGCGCCCTGTTAGCCCTGGCAGCTTTGACGAACACGAAGGCGATCAACGGCCGTGCAAAGTAACGATTGAGATGGGAGTCTCACCGGGTGGACTTTTCCGGCAGTTGTACGGCAGCGACTACGCGACTCGCGGCGGCACGGTTAATATCAATCAGTACCAATGCACTGTCGACGTCATGTGCAAGAACCCCAGCTGCCCAGGCCTACCTGCCAGATGGGAGGTGACAAGCTTTGACAAAACGAAGCAAAGAGAGACACATAATCAACCCGCAGGGGGGAGTGTGTGGGCGGTGGGCAAAAAGCATGACCTTTAGGGTCATCAGCAAAGAAATCAAAGCGTTCCTTGTAACTAATCCTAGTAGGCAATTCTCCTCATCGTTCTCAGGATGAATGCATTTTTTTCGGCTGCACACAATAGCCCGCATGAGATACTTTATGCCAAAGGAGACTCGATTCGAGGAAATAGGGGCGATTGGTGGCGAATATATTCTTTTGACGAAAACAATGTATGAGCTTTGTCTGGGTAGGGGAAAGTTACTGGAGGACATTTTGTTTGATCAAGAAGTGACACTCTTAATATCCTCTTTAAACTAGCAATGAAACTTCCGCCCCCGAATTCCGCCTATATTCGTCTTTTTATTCTTGCTCACCTGGCCAGCTTTGTACAGCCCAGTAGGGCTGGAGCGGTTCCACTCACAGCCGGTGCAAATAAGCAGCTTGACGCTTGCCCCTGTGGCCACTGCAGTCAAAATGCGAGTCTATTCTACACTGCGCCGAGCCCTGTATGTGACATTGAGGTGCAGCTTGGAACTTTGGAAGATCTTGAGCTGGGGATCATACCAGGAACACGGCCTTGTACATGATCACGAAGCTTATCACTTTTACAAAGCCGTTGGGCACCACCCGGGTCAGAATGTAATTGCCAATTCTATTCTCAGAGAGTACAAGAGGTGATGAGCCAGCCTGTGGTTGGGTATAGCTCCACTGAAAATGTAAAGAACAAGAGATTGATGGGTTGAGGCTAAACCCCCAGAAAACCAGACCTTTGACTGTTAACAGAAATCTCTGTCTGTGACATGAATTGAAAGCGAGCTGGAGAGACGTAGACGGTCAAGGATTGTCCAATAAGAAGCCTAATATGAAGAGGAACAAGAGAAAAAAAATAGAAAATGTCTGTCATGAAATCATTCGATCGTAATGTGTGTTGAGAATAGGTCGACCTTTGCTATCAAAGGACAAGTCATTCAGCTACCAGTTTCTCCATTCGTATACGCGATGGAGGGGATTTAGCCTACCACTCCATGATAATGAATAGACGAACTAGCGCAATCAAAAATAAGAGAAACCTTAGCTCGCTGACAGGGTTGGTCCTAATGCAAGGGTACATAAATAGTAACTCGTCTCAACGATACTGTTACCAGAAATTTGGACTCGTAACAAGGTAAACCCAGTAAATACTACCCGCGACCAAGTGATTGGAACTTGCCAACGTTAAGCCGGCTGGTCATGACAGTCCGACACATGGATTACACATCTAGCAGTTCACGTTGAGCCTTGTATCGCTGTTATGACCAGAGTCGGACCAGACTCATGGCTACACAAGGCCCTTCGCTCACAAAGATGTCGCTCCCAAAATAACAGCGAATGAAAAAAAAAAAAATCTTTCCAGCTTTTGTCCTGATTGTATGCTTGTATTAACAAAGCCGATTAATTGCCGAACATTGACTCGGGTGAATTTTTCGAAGCTGAACAATGCAAATGTCACGATGTGGTATAACTAGCATCGGCATAGCCATCCGCCATTATGTCAACTAACAATGTCTTTCTCTCCGTTTGGACCAACCTTATCGGTCATCCCCGACTTTCCCCCGTTCAGTAGCTTTAGATACTGATCACTGAATAAGGTAACTTGTGGTTGTGCTTGACCCAGAGCAACGGAATTGTTGAGTCAAGCTCGCGCTTAGTACCAAGCTCGAAAGAGCCGCCCTTTCAAAAAATAGAAGCATGTTATTCATAACGTTGCGTACCCCCTGTTCGGCACCCCCCCTGTTCGGCACCCAAAAATAACAACACTTTTATTTTTATCCTCCAACTTCTATTATAAATATCTCGATGAATCTTTCACTTTTGGATTTACTTTTTTCTAATCTTGATTCTCCATTTTCCAATGAAGCAATATACTGAAAAACAGCTTATATCTGCAATTAACGACGTCAATAATGGCAATCCAATTGCAAAAACCTCCCGAAAATGGGGAATACCTAGGTCTACACTTCAAAGTCGACTTAAAGGTTCTCAAGCTTATAAAAAAGCACAAAGCCCTTTTCAAAGGCTTTCTACGGAACAGGAAAAGCATTTGGCTGATTGGGTACTTACCCAAACAGCTTTAGGGCTTCCGCCAACGCATCAAGAATTACGCTTTTTTGCCGAACGAATTCTTCAAGCCGCCGGAGAGACAAAAGGCCTTGGAAAACGTTGGATAACTCGTTTTTTGGCTCGTTATCCAATCCTTAAGACCCAAAGGCCCCGTCGAATAGATAACGCCCGGGTTAATGGCGCTACTACGGAGGTAATTAAATCTTGGTGGCTTTATATTACGAACCCGGTTATTAACGCTATTAAACCGGAAAACCGTTGGAATATGGACGAAACCGGTATAATGGAAGGTAAAGGATCTAACGGCCTGGTATTAGGGCTTAACGGGATCCGGCCGTTGCAACGGAAAGAGCCCGGAACGCGGGGTTGGACGACTATAATCGAATGTATATCGGCTACGGGCGTTGCCCTCCCTCCCCTTGTTATATTTAAGGGAAAAAACGTACAACAACAATGGTTTCCGACGGATTTAAGCCTTTTCGATAATTGGAAATTTCACGCAACCGAAAACGGGTGGACAAATAACGAAACGGCTATCGAATGGTTAAAAAAAATGTTTATTCCGTATACCCAACCTTTAACCCCTGAAAAGCGGTTATTAGTTTTGGATGGCCATAGATCACATATAACGGACGAATTTATACTTTTTTGCTTGTAAAATAATATTCAACTCCTATATTTACCCCCTCATTCGTTACACGTTCTCCAACCATTGGATCTATCGGTTTTTGGGCCGTTAAAAGAAGCTTATCGACGTCAACTTGGATTTGTTAGCCAATTTTGCTGTTCAACAATTATTGGAAAACGAAATTTCCTACTTTGTTATCGAAAAGCCAGATTAAAAGCATTTATAGCAAAAACCATTCAATCTGGTTGGCGTACAACGGGGTTATGGCCGGTAAACTTGGTTAAACCACTTTTAAGCCCTTTTTTGTTAAAAAATAGCAACGCCAACGTTATAAAAGATAAAAACAACGGTTTGCAAAGGGATAAAACACCGGAAAGCCCAGCCCAAAAAATTAACGACCCGTCTTTACTTATTTGGAAAACCCCTAAAACGACCCGAGATGTCCGATTTCAACTGCAAAAACTTTCCCAATCCAACAAAACCAACGCTACTTCACGTCTTTTATTTGCAAAAGTCCAAAAAAGCTTCGAAGCCAAAGATACCCTTTTGGCTAACGCCCAGCACAAAATCAGCTTATTGGAAGCACAACTGGAGGCAATACGGCCGGCTAAAAGGAGGAGGGTGGTTCCGGATCCAAACGAGCTTTTGGTTAACAAACAGAACATTATTGGATTGCAGGAAAATGATATAGAAAATTTGGAACGTTTAGCTGATGAAGAAGAGGTTAATGAACCGGAGAAGCCTGAAAACGATTGTATTTTTGTGCGTTGATAATTTTATATTTAAATCAGTTTATAAAAGTAGGCATTTCGTTGTTAGATTTTCAGGGTGCCGAACAGGGGGGGTGCCGAACAGGGGGTACGCAACGTTACTCGGAAAAGACCAGGATATCCCGAATTGATGCTCTCCTAGAGGCGAGGAAAGGCACATTGACACCATCAGATGTCTTTTACTGACCATCATGATGGATGTGATAAAAGCCACCATCTCGGCCTCCCAAAGTATCACTAATTTTCTTCTCCCCATCATCCAGCTTACGGATAGCCAATCTTTACTGTCTTTTCCGCCTGGCTTCTGCTTTGGAATAGTCAATCTTTTACCTTCTCCTCCCATTTTTGCTTTTTCCGTCCCACTTTGTTCTCTCCCTTTTGTCGCCTGATTTTTTACAACCCAAAGAAGAAAAGAAAAAAAGAAAACCAATCCAAGCCTCAAAATGCGCGGGCTAAATCTAGTCTCCTTTCTTCTGGTTGCAGCCTCGGGCGTTGATGTCCTGGCTCTTCCCGGCGATGGCGTCGATATCCTCGGCGGTCCCGCAGTCGCGGCCAGCGACATCTTGATCACCAAAAGGAGTGACGATGGTGGCGGCGGCGACTTTTGGGGTGGCGGCGGCGACTTTTCTGGCGGTGGCACCAGCACTTCGCCTGCTGACCCCTCAGGTTGCGGCTGCTCTGGTCTGTCGGACTGGCTTGGTAACTGTTTCTCTGGTGGGAGCTGCATCTCCCCAAGGGCCAACGTGCCCACGAACGGGTTCGGCTCCAACCCTCCCGTCTCGGATGGCATGGGTGGGGACCAAACCTATATATATATCAGTGAAAAAAATTACTATGGAGGAGATCGACCTTACTGTCGGGAAGATTTTTCCCCGCACATGGGGATAATGGGATCTCATTCATCACACAGGTCAAATAAGGGGTCTTTCAACAAGGAACGCAAGAAGACCAAGGACAGCCATTGGGTGCCTAACGGCATTGATCCCAAATATCAGCAGTATGCCAGTAAGGCTTATTACCAGCAGAGTGCCAATATGGGTCCTCAGCAGCAGAAGGCCAATATGGGTCCTCAGCAGCAGAAGGCCAATATGGGTCCTCAGCAGCAGAATGCCAATATGGGTCCTCAGCAGCAGAAGGCCAATATGGGTCCTCAGCAGCTCCACTCGAAGGTCAATTCCAAGACGGACGTATGTCCTGCAGCCACGCCTTCTGAGGGCGATACCGCCGAGGCGTTACCCACTGAACAAGAAATCGAAGAGGTGAACGAGGATCTCAGTGAAGGGTGCGACGCCTTCGCCAGACTGGCAGGAGAATATTGCGCAATGAAAGTGAGCAAAGGGTTTGACAATTGCTGGTATTGGGCCAAGGAGCAGCTCGAAACGTGCAGAGTCGGCGTTGTCAAGTGCGGACAGAAAGTCGGCCAGAAATGCGATGAAATTGCCGAGAAAGTTATCGAGAAATGCGCACCTCGCGTCCAATCAGGCTTAAAGAAATGCAAAAGCGCATTGGATGTATGTGGGAGATCCTGCATCGTCGGATGGGAAATGTGCTATTGGCAAGGCGAAAGATGCGTGAGAACAATCGGTCACCAGTTCCGCTTCGTAAAGACTGCTGCGACAGCCACAGCCAGGGCTGCCAAAAGGGGGAGAAACAAGGCCATAATAGGGGCCCACAAAATTAAGAAGAAGTTCGCAGGTTGGCTGTGGAATGTGGTCCCCAACATGGAGAATGAGCTGGGCCAATATGAGCTTGAGAAGGAGGGTATCATAACAAGGGAACAGAGGCTGCAAGCCGAGAAAATGGCCAAGCAGGACCAAGCAATTGGATCTCCCGTGCACCCATAATATTCTTACTGACAGCATCACGGACTCCTGGTACTCCCACGGGGAAAATGTACGCCTGGATGTGCGCAGCGGCAACGGTACGGTTCGGAGGGGGTTGCAACTTGTTTTTAATGATTTCTCTCTGTTTCTCTTTGTTTTTTTCTGTTTTCAAAATAGTTGGGTTTGCCCACAAGATAGAGAAAAAGGGGGATTGGTTGGTGTTTACCCTCGCACTGGTTGGCATCTTGGCCACGGCGGGGTGCAGTCATTTTTACTGCAAATTTGCTGCGTTAGTTATAGACTATAGACTTGAATGTAATGTTTGACGAATGATTTAACTAAAAAATTTTTTTTTTTGAAAGCAGGTATTGAACTTTGAAGCGTGACTTATATGGTAAGGCAGAAGGTTGGCTAAGAGAATGGGGAGCAGAGTCGTCCGTTTCTGCAGACGAAAACATTTATATTCTGCACGCTCTTTCTACAGTAGAAAGTCAACGAGGGCTGAACCGTCACTTGGTTGCGTCACCGTTGAATAACGCTCGGTGTGTCATATTTCTGCTTTTTGTCTCTTGGTCCCTGCACAGGTTAGGTATTTGAGTCTCGACGCTCTCCAAGCGGGTCGGTGCCCAGTCACATAGTCAAAAGCTCTTCAGATGTGGCCGCCTGCATTTCTTGGACAGCAGGATCTCGACGAAATTGGTCGAGACCATGAGCCGCCAACCGCATCCATGTTGGCCTATGTTTGAAAGCTGGCTGAAAAGAGGGGATCGAGGTCCATGGTTGATGGGATCTGACAAGGCCGACGATGCTAAACTCTTTCCCAACCCTCAAACTTAGACGGTGCCAGCAGCGCGAGAAACTAAGACTATTCGGCGCATTAATTATCCAAGTGCGGACAAGTATATCTACTAGTCACCAACAGATAGAAGTAAGGTGGTCTCAAGTTTTGCAAGGGAAAGCCGCCGACCGAACTCGGCACCGTTTACCGCCGTCAAGGCCGCTATCAAGACTCCGAGGAGTTGAAGCACGCGGTAGAGTCGAGGATGAGGATGTGCAGCAAAGACAAGCGAGTAACGTGACAATACATCCGAGAACACTCACCAGTATATCAAGCCCTGGGAGAGATGGAATTAGACACATCGTGGCTGGACCAAGCTTTGCAAGTAAACCGACGCGACAGGGGTTAACAGCATATCGCAATAGTCTTGATGGTGGGAGATTTACCCGACACCTAAGAACAATGAGGGCGACATGACGAGGCAATATTTCTCTTTGAACAAATGATTGAAAAGTAAAATAGCATCCATGACGGGCAAGGACCGAATATGATTTGGGGATTACATAATTTGCTGAACGTGTGGAACGTCAAAACAGGGAGCTGGGGGACAAGCTTAGCTGCAAATTGTACAATTTGCGCAGACTGGCTTCCTATTTGACGATGCACGGCCAGTACACTGCTTCCCAACTGCTATACAGACAGATATTGGATATACAAAAGAAGGATTTGGGCGAAGAAGAAGCACCTTTACATGATAATAGCGACGAGCAGCTTTCGATCAAGACTTGAGACGACAAGGCCAGCTTGGCTAATCTTCACAGCTGCACGAAGAGTGATTTGCAGCCACGAAGGTGTCTATGGCGAAGAGCATCACCGAACACGTTTCTCCGGTAATTTGCTCCGATTGTGTCGGATGAAGCTGGACCATGTGAGAAAGGCTGTTTTATTGCTGCTGGAACAAACGCTTTCAATAAATAAGAGAATCATGACCAAATATGATTACGTGACATCAAAGGGTCATGTAAAACCTCGTCGTTGCTTGAATGTAGCAGGCCCGGGACGCGAAAGCTCTGGCGCTGATAGGAGGAATGCGCCCGAAGATGCCAGGAGATAAGAACATTGGCCCAGGTCACCCAAGTACATTGATATGAATATAGCGTTCTGTGAGATGGAGAGCACTGAAACTGATCAACCTGACCATTCTCTAATTCTTTTCTCCAAAAGTGGCTCTGCCAGCCAAACAATGCCCCGTCCCGATTGCATTCCAGTAGGCTGGCGGCTTCCAGCGCCTGTCGAATCGTGAACCGTTACTGGATTCAATAACTTTTATATGAGTCTCACTAGAATTATAATCATCGTTTGCTAGCTTAACGGTAGCTTCTTCTGTCCTTAGGTTCTGAACAGAGCGCATGTGTTGGCAGGGCACAGTTGGAGCGAAAAGCAAGGAGCAAACCAGGGCATGGTGCGAAGCCAAACACAGAGCGTTATGGAGAACGATAAGAAAAAGAGAAAAAGAAAAAAACTTCTCCCATTCTCAGCGCGACAAGAACCTCGGGACTGAGAGAGGTCGCCAGATCTACCGCCGGGTTGCCAAGGGAAAACACGCCCTGCGATACGGGCCCAGTTTCGAATCGCGAAAGATGACGGGTCAACAATCGTACAAATGCTCCAAAAAAAAAACCTTATCACGAGACGCAAAACCTACAAAACAAACAGGGCGACATGGGAATACGACGGGGGGGCGTATGCACGACAAAGAAAAAAAAAAGCTTATTACCTTGCCGTAAGCTGCAACGCTGCACCTCTTACTTCTGCGCACATATCAATATTGCTTCATCGCGGGAAGTGCAGAGGGGGATGCAAAGAAGAGCGCTATCTTGGATGCATGCTTTCTTGCTTCTTCTCTACATGGGCAAGCAGCGTACATATAGTGGCGCTGAAATGTGGCCGTAATATTATACGACGTCGAATAATGTTACCTTCGAGCCTAAACCTGTTATCATTAGCGTTTTGTTTCATCTCTTAACTTTGGGAGAAACATTTCAATCTACATCGCCCGCTTATCATGTCTTCTGTACGGCTCTGTAAGGTTTCGTATATGGTCGGGCGACAGTAATGGGAAAGTATTGCCGCATGAGTAGACAATACAGAGACTAGATTACCAAGCGACGCCAAGTCATGCGAAGAATGGAAATCATCAATATTTGCTCTTTTTATTCTGTATATCCCTGTCTAACGGTCTAAACGGTTTCCCCACCCGATCTATTCCTTTTCCTTCTTTCATTTCTTTCCCTTCTTTTTCGGACGAAAGATAAGTATAGAGCCCGCTCATAGGCATGGCCTGCCTTTCTATTTCTATGTCACCGCCAAAGGAAAAGCTGTCCGAAAAAAAAGATGACGTGACGGCTTGTTACTGTGTCATATCCATGCAAAGAGAGCTCGACTCAAAGTAGCAGCTAGCACGTGTCATGTCTCCTTACCATAGTCCAAACAACTAAGATGGACCACGATATGAGACGACTCAATCGGCCCACCTCATGGCGCCGGGAACCTTGGGGTCCTTCTCGACGTACTTGCAGGTGGTGAAGTTGTTCCAAAGAGCCTGCATGAAGGGGCGGTTGTCGCTGTGGTAAAGGTCTCCAAGGACGGGCTTGATCGCCTCAGTGGCCTCCTCTGCCTTGTAAAAGGGGATACGCCTGTAAAAGAATGAGCATGAGTAAGGGAAGCGGTGAAAAATTCCGAAACGAGTCATGAGAGGTTGAGACGGAATTTTTCAAGCATAACGCAACTTACGGGAACAGATGGTGAGCGACGTGGGTTCCAATGATGCCGTGGAACAGGTGGCGGTCAATGAAACCAAAGTCACGGTCGACGGTGGCGACGGCACCCTTGACAAAGGTCCAGCTGTCGGCCTCGTAGTGGTGCACCTCCTTGTTGGTGTGGTGAAGGTAGGTGATGGCGACGAGCCAGTGGTGAACCCAGAGGTAGGGAACGGCGTACAGGAGGAACATGGTGCCGGCGCCGACCTTGGTGGAGCCCCAGTAGATGGCGGCGGCGACTATGGCGAGGCCAATGTCCGAGATGGCAATGTAGAGGGCCTCACTGGGGCGGAAGACGGCCGAGGTGGGCTCAAAGTGGCTCTGACGGAACCACGCGGCACCCTTGTTCTGCAGAGATTGCTTGCCGCAGGTGGCGTTGAAGAGCAGGTAAGTCTGCCAGCCGAAGAGCTGGTGGCTGACCAGGCGAGCCAGCTGGAAGATGGGAGTGTCCTCAAAGACCTCGAGGTCGATGCCGAAGCGGGAGAGCAAGCTGGCGCGGGCCTCGCGGTCGGCGGCCAGGGCGGGCACAAATGCCATATCCTTCTCCATGTGGCCGGTGAAGTTGTGGTGGCGGTGGTGGGAGAACTTCCAGCTGAAGTAGGGCACCAGCAGGGCCGAATGGGCGGCCCAACCAAGAATGTTGTTGATGCGAGTGTGCTTGCTGAAGGCACCGTGGCCACACTCGTGGGCCAGAATCCAGAGACCAGTGCCAAAGAGGCCCTGGACAAAGCCGTAAGCAGCCCAGGCGGTCCAACGCAGAGTCGAATCCGGGATCTGGGGAATGTAGGTCAAGGCGGCCCAGCCGAGAGCGGTGATGAGAGCGACATCTCGCACCAAGTAACCCACTGAGGTCACCAGAGATGCCTCAAAGCAGTGTGCGGGAATAGCATTTCTGAGGGTGTTGATGTCTGGAAATTGCTGCTCCTTGGGCTGAGACTGATTGAGGGCATGTTAGGTTAGGCAATCGACTCAACGGATTGGTAAGAACCAAGCAAGCAACGAAACAAGCAAATCGAGTCGGAGTGGTTGCATCTCGCTCACCTTGGCTTCAGCGCGGCCAACGGCGCCCGGCCGCTGAGTGACGGTAGTGGACATGATTGGTTGTGATTATTGACCAGACCAGGATAAAATAAGAAGCAAAACGTTTGTAAACACCGGGCAATGGAATCGAAAAGAACCTGAGTGAAGAGACTGTTGCTGCTTCCACAAGGAACAAAGAAACTAGATGGAGAGGGAAGGGTTCTTGGGAGATGTTTAGTTTGGTGGGAGGGTCTTTTTTTGTTGTGTTCCAACAAGACGTGGAATAATTTTGCGGGTCTGGATGTCGTTTCGAACGTGGAGCAGTCTGGGCTCGCAGCCGTTAAGGGTAAAAAATAATAACCACACGTTCGAAGGGTCTAGGTAGGGGACCCCTGTTCCATTGCGGCGGTGTGCCCCTGAAAGGGAGACAACAGCCGGCTATCTGTTATCGGAAGCGCATCTGTTGGGAAGGAACGAGAGAGCCGACCAAGTTTCTTTGTCTTGACTGGCACGTTCATGGAAGGCACGTTAATTAGGGGTACGTACTGTGCTGGGCTCTATTCTACTATTACTGTGTCTGTATGCGAGTCGAGGGTCTTTTTTCTTTCTCTAAAGGTACTACTGGTAGTACCCGACCTCTAGTTGCCAGGAAATCCACGGTTCCTCGGCCTTACCGCTCGGCTCGATTACTGGCCACCTAGATTATGCACCAATGCTTTACCGCTTGATCGACATTTGTCGGGTTGTTTGCTTTAGCCTCTACAGTGGCGTAGGAAGACTTGAAGACTGTAAGTGTCAGGTACATGCGTTAGTTGAAGAATTATGCCAGTCATCTCTTCACTAGAACTTTGTCACTTGCAGTGTATCGCACGCTGGATTGCAAAGTTTAATTCGCTGACATGTGCTTGCTTCACGAAAACTGCTTTTGGGAGCGCCTCAACAAATTTTGGGGATTTCCCCTGTTGAAATGGAGGACAAGTATTTCAGGGTCCTTTGGTCCCACTTTCAGGCTGGTCCAGATTAGGTGTGGTTCCCAAGGGACCTCGTTTCCCTTCCCCTGGATCTACAGTAAAACCTGGTCCAAGCTTGGTTTTAGCGCTGCCTGCGAGTCGCCTTTACCACGACCCCCCATTCAGAAGCCCCTCTTTATTAATTACCCGAACCATACCCCCCCCATGACACTCTGCTGTTTCGACCCTCAAGGGAAGGAAAACCAAACGGGTACAAGTTAAGCGACACACCAAGATTATCCGGGGGCTCAAATACAGATACGCACAAACTTGAGGATCAAGACTTGTTTTGTTGGTCCGGGGAGCAAAGAAGAAGAAGAAAAAAAGAAAAAAAGATATGTATCGTTCTTGACAGCCCGATTGCGGCCGATCTTGGTTTCTTGGCGTCGCTTTAAATTGGCGACTTCTTTTACAAAGTTGTCAAATTTCGGTCGTTTGATGTGCTGTTCAAATTTGATAAACACTAACTTGCATGCAAGCCCTCAGGGCGTGATCTTCTCGTTAATAAAGTTCTCTTTTCCCAATTAGGCGGTACTTTACCCATGTAAAAAAAGTGGGAAAAGGGCTTGGAAGTAGCTTTTTCGACCGGGCTACCCGGGATAACCAGGGGCTATGGGTTTTGGCCGTGAAAACCCCTTTTTTCACATACCCCTCGGTTATATACGTTTTATATCATAGCGCAATCTTTCTATTACGGCTTTTGTAACTTTTCGTTGGCGATAATTTCAAACTTTTAAATTAAACCGTTTTAACGATTAGTCTCAGTGCTCAAACTAGACCACCCCTACTTCGCAGTGGTAGACCGGACGCTCTATATACCTTTCAGCCACACGGCTTTTCGGCCAATCAAATTGGCCAAAAAAATCGCGCCCGTTTTAATTTAAGGACATTTTGTCGATTTTCGTCGCAAACGACATAAATTTTACCATATTACGAATAACAATTTCACCCGCTATAAAAAAAAAAAAAAAAAAAATCTACGCCCCTATTACCCATTACCGAACCCAAACCAAAATTCCTTTTATTATTTTATACGAACAATTTGCCATATATTTTAAAAGAAAATATATCGGCGATAATATCGAACCTAATATTTACGGAAATATTCCCATCCACGCAACCAATAATATATTACCTTCCGTCGTCAAATTTAAATACCCTATTACCCATATTTTCGCCCTTTTTATTACCCAATCCCGTATTGGAAAATAAATAAGAGTTTACGCGTTTTTTATATAAATTACGTTAATTTTCGAACGAATTTAATTCCGAACGCGATAATACCATTTCCAAAACCGACCCCGAAATCCTTTTTATCCGAAATACCTTTAAATTTTAACGTAACGGTAATTAACGTACCAATTTCCACCAATTTATCCACGTTTGGGTAATAATACCAAATATTTATAATATTTTCCGTCCCGCCGCGCGACGGATATACTATTTTAAAAAATATTAAAAAATTTTACCATTCGAAAACGTTTACGTAATAACGGGGTAAAATACCGTTTTAACGAAAAAAGAAAACTAGTTTTATCGATACCGCCCCATTTCGTTAAAAATTCCGGGGTTTAATATAATATTCCTTTAATTTTAAACGTTTCGAATTAACAAATTTCCAATTTCCGGAAATGGAAAAATATTTCGCCAAAAATATTTGTAATATAAATTGATTTAAATAAATATTCGATACGTTTTCCCAAAATATTTTAACCAAAGCCCTAATATTATTCGTATTTATAATATTATTATTTTCGTATTTTCGAAATTACCGCCCGTTTTATATATTATTACAAACCGCGAATTTGCCACATTAAGCCCCGAATACCCTTTTCGAAATTACAAACCCCCTAACGTCGACGGATTAACGCGTTACGTTAATATTAGCCATTTTAACCCACGGATATTTCCCGCAAAAAAACAATTATTTGCTACGCGCATTTACGATATATTTTATATATAACGGGGTTTTAAAACGTATTATAAATACGTTATCCGGGTTTGGAATATATTTATTATATAAAATTATTAAACGGCAAACGCAATAATTTATTACCGTTACCTAAATACGTAATAAATAATAGTTATTTATATACCTAATATTAGGAATAATAATAATAATATATACATATAGGCCAATTTGAAAAAAATCGCCCGTAACCCAACTTTATTTTTCGTATATAATAATTTCAATTTCCTGGAAAAAATACAAAACCTCGGTTATAAAAGGTATAACCGAATATAAAACCTAACCTCGTACCTCCTTATATTAACGCCAAAATTTAAAAGATATACGCAATCCCAATAACACGCCATTATACCCTTTTACCAAAAATAGCTGCAAACGTCCAATTTTTTACAATATCCGGATATTTATTACAAAAACGCCAAATATTATATTTTGGGCCAAATTTGCGGTTTTTGATTCCCCGATAACCCTTTTTTACCCGATATAATCCCATAATACCCTATATTTGCACGGATTATACCAATATTTTACCTTATCCAAACTCCCGCTATTATAAAAAACGAAAAGGATTATATAGACGTTATTTAAATTTATAAAATCCTATTTAAACATTTTTTAAATTTAAAAACCACCCATTTCGATTATTTATCCGTTCTAGTCCTCGTTTATAAGGATTAAAAAACGATATTATATATCCGCGCTATATAAAAAACCCATATTAAATCGTCCCAACTTTTCGACAGGAAATAATAAATATTACCCGTACCAGGGTTTTTCCATATCGAATTTAATTTTATTAATTATTTTTAGTATACGTATATACCCATTATATCCATAAATATAACGGGATTGGAAAAAAACAATAAATTCCAAAAAAACAAAAAAAAATTTTACCACGCTTTACGGTTTTTACAAAATATTTTCCGTTCCCGCATTTTATACATTATTATTACCGCCCTAATCCAAAATGGGCTATTGGAAAAGGATTATATATCGAAAAACGCCCTAGAACAGGTTTTTACCAATATACCACCTAATATATACGCCTTTATAATAAACCGCGTTTACGATAATATATTTGCCGGTTATATTAACGGCTTAATAGGTATAAAATTATGGGATTTAAAACCCAAAATTAACCTCGCCTTCCGTACGCAACGCCGCTATTTACAAATAATCGCCCTTTTATAAATAATATTTAACGCGTTTTAGGAAGGGAATTACGGTATATTAGAAACCATAATACCGCAATTAATCCTATTTTTTTACGGGTATAAAACCAAAAACTATAAACCGGAAATATTATATTTAATTTAACTATTACGACCAAAAATTACAAATTAACCGTTACGGACGGCGATTTTAAAATCAATTTTTATAAAATATACCACGGCCGGAAACGGATATAAACCAGCAAATTTAACAATTAAACACATCAATAGGGGTTTCGTTTTAAATATTAAAAACAACCGCAATTTAACGTACGATTTGCAAAAAACTTTTATAATTTGCGCAACTTTAGGGCCAATCGCGAATACGTTACGCAAAATTTTGGAAAACATTTTCCGCATCCGCATTAATAATAAACACCATATAATATTAACCAATAACAATATTATACATTATACGTATTTACTATTCCAAAATGGTTGGGGAAACGAAAAAAATAAAGTAACGCCCAATTTCGATTTTAACGCCCCCGACCTATTATATTTGGGTATAAAAAAATTAATAAACGATAAATTGGCGGCGTTTAACCAAAAAATTATACGTCCCGATAACGTACTAAACCAAATAAATATTAAAAAAACAAAAAAATATTTAAAAAAAGGAAATAATAGGCCAAATAGATTAAATATAAATAAAATAATAAACATTAAAAAAGAGTTAATTTACGGGATATACGTAAAATCCAACGAAAAAAAGGCATAAACATTTTAAAAATAAATAACACAATATAAAAGGTAAATTAATTAAAAATAAACAAATTTCCATTTAAAATAGGACGTAAATAAAGGCCCGAAAATTATTTTTTCCGCGAATAACGAAATAAAATAAAATACCGGGATATATGCCAATATAATAATCCTAATTACAATAATTAAAATATATGTTACCCCCTTTAAACCCCCAATAAAACGACGAGCCGTCTTTCCACCAATTTTATCCCCTTTATTAAACCTTTTTATTATAAACCCAAAAATAAAACCAAATAAAAAAAAACCCCATTTATAATTTTCGTTACAATAATATATATATACAAACCTTATTTTTCCACTAATAAACCCCAATACCAAACCACGAAAAAAAAACAAAAACAAATTAAAAAAAAAAGGAACGTTTAATAACGGCCAGTTTTTTTTTAAAGGTGGGATTTTTAAAATTACGTTTTTTTTTACGGGTAGGGGTCCGGGTAAACGAACCAAACGTTCCTTCGCCTTCCTCCTTACCCTCGACCAAAACGGGCATATAAGGCTTTTTAAATAAATTAAAGTCGATTTTATTATAATCGTTATTAAATTCGACCGACGAAAAGGGTGGGATAATAACGGCCAAAAGGTCGTATTCGCCGTTATCCTAAATATCCTTTTTAAAAAACGCGTTAGTTTTCCGACGTTTAATTACCCAAATACCAAAATCCTTGATAAACGCCCCGATTACCCGTATATTTTCGGTAATTTTATAATATCCGTTATTATTTTTAATCCATTTTATTAATTTAATTATAAACCTTTGATTTATAGTGGTAAAATCGAAATAAAATAAATATATACGATTAATATAATCGCCAATTGTATTACGTCCACTATTCTAATTCTAATACTGGTAATCGATATAAACTGGACCAAATAATAAAATAAATGCCGAAATTTTTTCGATTAAATCCTATTCGTTAAACGGGATAAAAATATTAAAAACGAATATAAAAATAAAACGGGAATAAAATTCGCCCATACGGCGCGTCCTATCGGAACAAAAATCGTTAAAACGTTATAAGGGTTCCGTTATCCAAACAAAATAATTAAATGGTTAAAAAAATATAACCGTTATTATTTCGTACGTTAAAAATTATTTTACAATAAAAAAAATAATAATTTCCGGTAAACGTATACGCGTAATATATTCCAATAATATTTAATATATATTAATAAAATCCGCAAAAAAAAGGTTCGGAAAATTAATCTTTCGGAATATCCGGTCTTTTACCCAATCGAAAAAGGTACCCCGCATTTCGAAAATCCTCCAAATAATAGGCTTGGATTGACCCAAACAAATTAACCGACCATAAATTTGCAATTAAATATTGGCGTTCCATATTAAAGGGATAATAATACCGGTACAACAATTATAATACAAATTAAAACCGGCGTTCGAAATATTAATATTTAAAACGTAAACGTTAAAAATGAAATTCGATTCAGTAAAATTGGTAATTATTTTATTACGTTCGGTTTAAAATAAACTAAACCGGATAATAATTACGCCGAAACTGGCTTTTTCCAAAATAATAGCAATTAAATTAAAAAAATTAGCAATAAAATTTAAAATTATAATAATCGTCACATAAAAAACCAAAATTGGAATTTGTAACAGCTATTACAAATAAACAAAAAATAAAAAGGCGATTATAATTATTATTATAATAAAGGTAATTTACGATTAAACTTATAAATTCGGCGTTATAACCAGGACGCGCTAACCTTTTTTCTTTTTTTCTATATAAATTTCCACTACGCGGATAATAAAAGGAAATTCGCTTAATATAAAATAAACCATTTCGGCCCTGCTAAAAGAAAATAATATTCGGAAATTAATACAAATTTTCGAATAAACCCAATTAAGGGGACCGTCGCCGTTATATTAAATTAAAACGTTAATAATAACCGATCCGAAACGGGTTTTTCCTTTTTATAAACTCTTTTTAAAACTTTATCGGACATTACGATATTTAGTTTTAAATTCCACACCTTTTAACGCCAAAATCTTACCCAATTCGGCCAAATCCGCATCCCGGATATTATTTTCGGCGTAGATTATAGACCAAAAAAAATAATCTATTATTAAAAACTACAATAATCGGATTAGCCTTATATTTAAAAAGGACGAAATTTTTCGCCCTAAATCCGCGCCATTCCCGTTTACGTCGTTCCCAAATAAGGCGGTATTAATATTGTTTATATTCTCGCCTACGAAAAAAATAAAAATATTTTTTAAAATGGTTTCCGTATTTATTATTATATCCTCGAATCGGTAGCCAAATTGCAATTCCTCCGTAATAATATAATAAAAGGGGATTTTTTCGCGGGAATAAATAATAATACCGTTCGGTAACGTTAATTTAATATCCATACCGCGACGTATAATAAAAATACCGGTATGGTAAATAATAAACGTTAATTTGGTATTGGGCGTTATCGTGGGTATAATAAGCTCCAAAATACGAAAATAAAAAAACCACCATTTCCAACCCATTAATTCGAATTTTATTAACGAGGTTTTAATATTAAAATCGATATACGAAACGACGAAATAACTATTACCGTCCCAAATATACGTCGTTAAAAATATATTTTTTTAAAATAAACTTTTAAAACGGGCGAAAAAAATTTAAATTTTATCCCATATTAACGTACCGGGCCTAATAACGTCCCTATTTTTATTAATAATCGGGGTCGCGGTGGCCAAACCCCGATTAATATAAAATACGAAACGAAATACGCGGTATATTATAAATTCCCGGTAACGGAAATATTGGGCCTCGTTTCCGATTACCCGTTAAAATAAGGTTCCAAAAGGGAAATATATAACCAAACGTCGGATTTATTTGGTATTTTCGCCAATGGAAAAATCGTTTTTACGGCCGTTTTTACGTTAACGGGACCTAACGAAATTATTAAATTTAAATAAAATATTATTAAAAAATGGAATTGTAATAATTATTACGAAAAAAAGATTTATTGGGAATTATTAACCACGTCGAAATCGTCGTTAACTTTTTTAATATCGGCGGCGCGTAATTAAAAGGTAATATTAATAATTTCGTCCATATATTATAGGTTAAATATTTTATTTACGTTATAAATTTTATCCAATTGTTCGGTTTCGCGGATAAAAAAGGTCGAATAAAACGTAATAATTACGGTACCGGCGAATTTAAAATCGGATTTACTAATAGCGAATTTCGTTAATATTTTATAAAATTACGATTGGATTAAGGTAATAACCGCCCGCGCCGGGTCGGTAACGTACGTTTCCGCCAAACCGTAATAATATTTAACGTCGAAAGCAGGAAAATTTGTTACGGCCTTTTTAAAAATTTGCGAAACGAAATTAGCGGAAACGATAATTAAAGTGGGAAAATAGCCGTTAAAATTTTAAATGGTTTTATCGTACAGGCAACGAAAATATTATATATAAATAACCGTAAGATAAATGGTCGTTTTACCTATATTTATTTTATTTGCAAATAGCCAATTTTTAAAAACCAATTGTTCGAATTTAAAAAAGGTATAAATGTTTATAAATAAACAAAATTAGCTTCCTAAAATTAAAAATTGTAATAATAATTATAAAAAAAAGGAAAAAATAAAATTAAAAAAACCAATAATTGTAATTGAAATTATAATTTCCATGGATAATATATAAAAAATTTACTAACGAATTAATAAAAAAGCCAATAACGACCGGAAAGGGTATCGGGAAAATTTTAATTCGACTAAAAATATTTGCTTTTAACTTTTGGGTAATCGAAGCCTATTCCATTATCGATGTTTAACCCGTTAATAAAAAGGTCGTTTTTAAAAAATCGCAAATTTTGGACGGTAATTTAAATTGCGTCCGAATTAAATATCCGACCAAACCAGGGGTAACCTTTGGTTAGGATGGAAAATTGGGTATAATAGGCCAATAATGCTTTAAAAATCCTTACGCGGGCCTTTTCGAAAATTTCCTCGTTACCGCGGTTAATTTCGGCCAGACGATCGGTAATAATCGATTAGGTTTACATAAAATTAAAAAAATCGGCTTATTAATTATTACTAAAAAATTTAAAATAAAATTTAATAATATTAATTTTGGGTTGAATAACGATGGAACGATAAAAACGACCTTCGTAATACAAATTATTAATAATACCTTTAAACGTTAACAAATTTAACGGGTATATTTAAACCTAATCCGCACGTTTTTTCTATTTTTTTAACCGTCCGATTTCGGTAGGTTTAAAACGGGACCAGATATCTACAATTAATATTATTATCGTCCTATTATAACAGGTACGATTTAAGGCCGATAAATTTGTAACGTTAATAATTTGGTTTGTTCGCGAACGAATATCCAAACAATATTGGGATTTTATTAAATGGAAATTATTTAAAATAATAACGTTATCGGCAATTATTAAATAATTAACCGCGGTAAATAGGGTAGACGATTATTTAATATTAAATTTAAATAAATTCCGGCAATCCCCGCCAAAATCGCTGGAACTTTCCTTATTACCGACGACAATTTTACCCTACCGGCAAAATACGAAATAAAAAAAATAATAATAGGCCCTAAACCAATCGTCGATATAAAAACCGCCGTATATATAAAATCTTAAATCCGCGGGTTTAAACCTTAAAATCCCGGATCGAAAATTAAAACCAATTATTATTTTTTTCAAATAAAATAACATTATAGCGAAAATAGTAAAAATTATAACCGGTCTAAATTTTTCCGCGAATATTTTTAAACCGGGGGCGTTAATATCGTTTTAACGTATAAAAGGGGGAATGGCGGGTAAGCGTCGTTAAATGGCCAAATCGTTAAAAATAAATTTAATACCCCTATCGCGGAATATATTTAGGATAAAAACCAAGGTTTTTTACCAAACGGGTATTTTATTATTTTTAATGGATTTTGTCACGGCCAGGCATACATTGGAGAACCTCAGTGTATTAGGCGCTATCGACGAAAATTCTAAACTGAAGAGAAGAGAGAAATTACAATCGACGACGCGCTCAAGAGACGCGCTTAAATCCGGAGGTAGTGGATCCTTGTCCGATCCCTGGCTCGGTGTGGAGCCGAGTCGTGATTCTGAGGGTAGGTCTAGGGGCCTGATCCTCACATTACCCCCCTCTAAGGCCTGATCGACGTAGGCGGTCAGAGTCTTGAGTTTGTCACGTGTGTCTCCTCGGGGCCTTCCTCCGCTCTCGTGTCTTTTTCGCATCGTGCTCGGCAACATTGTCCTCGGGTCCGTCCTCCGCAAAAACATCCTCTGCTGCGCTCCTGATCCACTGTTGCAAATTTACCGGAGGTCCTGCTGCGTCGGGGTACTCCCTGTGAAAGGTATCCAGCAGTACTGGTGAGTTTTTCAAGTCGCGGGCCTCATACCATGTCTCATCAGGGTCGAGTCCGACCCACGATACCTGATATTGCAACGTCTTCTTTCGTCCGAATAGACGTGAGGCCAACACTTGCTCCACCTCCCACTCCGGTTCTCCGTTAATTTCGACCGGTGGTTCCAGCTTTTGATACTGCTGAGGTAATGGATCCGTTGCTGCCTTGCGCAGTCGGCTGGCGTGGAACAGCTTACTACCTTTATACCAGGCAGGGGTGTCGAGAATGAAGCTGTGACCCTTTTCCTCGAGAATCGTCCATGGTCCTGCATTTTGCGAGTCCAACTTGGTCGTAGGAGCTTCTGTGGAAAACCCCTTTTTGCTAACGTAAACCGCATCTCCCACCGTAAAGTCGACCGGTCGCCGTTTCTTGTTAGCCTGCCTCTGTTGCTCTATTTGCGCCCCGAGTCCGTTGTTGCGGGCCAGTTCCTGAGCTTGCCGGGCTTGGCGGACCATTTCCAGCGCCTTTTGTTGCTGACCGATCTCCAGGTCTTTTTCGGGTAAAGGTAGAGAGAGCGGGTCTCTAGGGCGAGCTCCTGTTTCTGCTTCGATCGGTGCCATGCCGATAGAGGCGTGAACGGACGAGTTGTGGCCGAAGTCGAAGGCGGGAATATGCCGTCGCCAATTCGTTTGGTATTTGTCTACATAAAAGCGCATTTTCTGATCCAATTTAGCGTTGGTAATTTCGACGCTGCCCTGACTTTGAGGGTGGCGGGCGCTTCCATGTTTATGCTTTGTTCCTGTCAACTCGTTTAAAGTGTTTAGGAACTCGGATATAAACGGTCCGGCGTTGTCGGAAAGCCATAAGTCGGGGACGCCTTTCCAACGGTACACGGTCTGATAATACCGCATGGCCAAGGTCTCCGCGGTGTCCGTCTTCTTTCCCGGTAGGGTGGCCAAAAGTTTGGTTAGTCGGCAGATAAAAACCCAGACGTAATCGTAGCCTTCTTTATCCTTGGGCATAGCTTTGCCGTCTACCATCACGTGCTGCCAACACCGTCTAGGGATCTCCAGTGGGTGCAGCAGCCCAGGCGTCTTATCATGTCGTACCTTGTTGCGTTGACATTCGCGACAATTCTTAATGTAGCGTTTGACGTCTCGATTTCGGTCGGGCCACCAGTAATCTCTTTTCAGGCGGCTCAGGGTTTTGTTCTGGCCTCCATGGCCGAAGATCTTGGGCTCATGAGCTTCGCGGATGAGAGCCGTTCTTAAGGAGATCTTGCCATCCTGGGTAGTCTCGGGTACCGTTAACAGACTGTCATGGCGACCTAGGTTCTGTTTTAGGTTCTCTTCCAGGATAAGGGCCACTAGGTCAGCTCCTTGAGGTGCGGAGGGTTCCAAGTTGTTAATGGTTGGAAGAGGTTCGCCGGGTCGGGAGTCGATCTTTTCTGGAGGGATTAGTGCAATGGTGCGGTCTAACACAGCTCGGGCCTTGACCGTAGGGCTGTCGATGGTTTTGCGCGAAAGGGCATCGGCTGCCACATTATCCTTGCCGGGACGGTATTTAAAGGTGATGTCGAAATTGGCCAGGTAATCTGCCCATCGTATCTGGCGCGCGGACAAAAGTTTCTTGGTTGACCAATAAATCAGGGCCTGGTGATCGGTAAAAACACAAAACTTGGTACCTAACAGGGCTGGTTCGAAGTCCTTCAGCGTATTGATTACAGCCAATAGTTCCTGATCCTGAATCGGATAGTTTTGTTCAGCAGGGGACATGATTTTGGACGAATAGCCGATTGGCTTCCAGCTGCCATCGTCCTGTTGCTGCCACACGACACCGGCGGTGGCCCTGCCACTGGCGTCGGTGTCCATCCGGACAGGCATACCGGGTTTAAAGAAACTCATCACGGGGGCGGTGACCACCAGTTCTTTCAAAGCTTCAAAAGCGGCCTTCTGCTCGGGGCCTTTTTCGAACGGGACTCCC
This sequence comes from Pyricularia grisea, assembly GCF_004355905.1. NCBI lineage: Eukaryota > Fungi > Ascomycota > Sordariomycetes > Magnaporthales > Pyriculariaceae > Pyricularia > Pyricularia grisea. The sequence goes on from NW_022156716.1 coordinate 474,629, forward strand.
TTTCTCAATAATCGGGTCAGAGGTTCTGCTTGTTCGCTGGCGTGATGGCAGAACGTCCGGACGAAATTACATAAGCCTAGGAAGGATCGTACGGCGGAAACGGAGGTGACGTCGTCCCATTGCCAGCTGGTGATGGCTTCGACCTTTTTGGGGTCGATGCGGATACCTTTACCGATCTCTAGAAGTAAACCTAGGTATTCGATTTCGAAAACGCCGAAACTTGACTTTTTAATATCGCCTTGGAGTCCGGCTTTGTGCAGCCTGTAAATAACCTCCTCGGTTTGCTCAAAGTGGACTTGCTCCGATTTATCCTCGGTATAAATCAACACGTCGTCTGCGTAGGCGCTCGCGAAAGCGTCCAGCAGTTCATTAAGCTGAGCGTTGATAAAAGCTTGGAACCAGGCGGGTCCGACCTTCAGTCCAAAGGGTAGGACCTTCCACTGAAATGTGCCTTGTCGGGTTTTGAACGCCGTTAAATACCGTGACTTCGGATCCATTAGCAATCTGTTAAAAGCTCGAATAATGTCGATCTTGGTCATCCTCCGGGCTTTTCCACACTTGCTCAACGTCCCGGCCACGTCGGGGGCAAGTACTTGTCGTCCTTTGATGAATTTGTTTACCCATCGGTAATCCACACAAAAACGTTGCTCCTTCGATTGCGGTTTAGGAACGAACAAAGTTGAAGCTGCGGTCTCCTCCATTGTCCGTTCAATAAAATCAATCCTCAGAAGTTCGTCGATGGTTTCCTTTTCCAACTCCATCATCGCGAAAGGGGTCGAATAGCGGGCTGGCCTCCCCTCCAAAGGTTTCTCGAGTTCCAAAACCACGTCGAAACCGGGTCGGCTAGGCGGGAGAATCGTCGACGCCTTTTTGGAAAAGAAACCCTCAAGGTGGGCAAGTGCTTTGGGTAATTTGGCTCGTACTTGCGCGATGTGCTCCGGGTCTTCGTCTGCAGGGAATGGAATGGGACGTCCATCGTGAGTCTTGTTCCACTGCAGGGCTGATACCGCATTCAGGCTGGTCGTAGGCGTGTCGTTTACTGGTACCAACGGTATAGGCTCCGTGGGTAACGGGGATCGTTTCCATCGATCTTGACGAGGGTCGTTAAGGAGGGCACAAATATTAGCTGGCAGGCCTTTGTTGGAAACGGTCTTTGGGATGGTCGGGAAGGCGCTAATTTCTGCGATTTGAGCCTGGTTTCCGTTTTGGCGTTTAGGGCCTTGAAGTATCTTGCGGACCTGGATGCGACGGTCTTCTTGTTCCATCTTGCGGTCCCGGCGGACTGCGTCAGCTTGGGCCTCGAGGTCCAGAGGCGGATTTGAACGTCGTACAACGATTGCGGGTGAGTATTGGGCCATGGCGGGCAGGTCGTTGGGCCAAACGAAGCTGCGGGTAGCTGGGAATAAGCCTACTCGATATTTCGTCCACCATTCTTGTCCGATAAACACATCGTGTGCCGTTTCGAGGAGGATGAATTTCTGCCGTGGGAATTGTCGTCCGTCGATTTGCAAAGTGAGCCGAAGGTATTCGGTGGCTCTTGCGGTGACCTTCCGGTTAAAATCTCCAAAATCCAAAGGTTTTGGGAGCTTTTTGATAGGTAGCTCTAAACGTTGGGCGACCTTTTTCGCGAGGCTCGGTCGAATGGATAAATACACATCTGCTCCAGTGTCACAGAGAGCTTGGGCGTTGAGACCACGACCTTTGTCTTGCAATTGAATGGGAGCAAGGAAGGTGTTTAATTTGGGTGATCTATCGATTTTAGCTATCTGAGGCATGCAGACTGCCGAGGAGACTTCCGGCAGCCTTAGCAGTTTTCCGAATCCGACGAAGATGAGCTGTGGCCGGATCGTTCACGAGCCTCTCGATCGCCTTCGTGTTGAAGGGCGAGAACGGCGGCGATGTGAGCGGCCTTTTGGGGGCAATTGCGTGCCAGGTGCCCGGCTTCTTTGCAAAGGAAGCATCTACCCTCAGTGACCAATTTGGCGTCTTCTCTGCTGGGCGACTTCGGGGCGTCAATGGTCTGTGTGCGGGTTTGGTTCTTGGCTTCCTGGCTGTGCCGGCGATTCTCGCGTCGACGCTGTTTGCGTTCGGCGCTGGCTGAACGCTCACGGCGCTCTTCCCTCTTTTTGCGGTTCTCGCGGAGCTCCTCCCAAGCGCGTTGTTGGGCCAGCGCCGAGTTCGCAACTTCTCCGGCAAAGGTCTCGTACGAGATATTTGGGTCTTTGGATAGGCTGAAAAGCTGGGGGTTCAGGTTGGCAGGAATGTGCTCATAGAGAACCAACTTGCGTTCCGTTTTGGCAATGTTGGCTTTATCGGCTAGGCTGTTAACCTTGCCAATAAACTGGTGGATGTCTGTTGACTTGTCCGACAGACTAAACTTCAGGTGACGAAGCTCCTCACGGGCTTTGGAGGCTTGATTGTCATCGTGGTAAACAGCGGCTAGGGTCGCGACCATTTCGGCCGCGCTGCTGAAAGGCATAATGGTGGATTCATAGCGGCCTTGGATAAGGTCGTTGGCAAGCCCTTCAGTGAGGGAATTGATCACCGCCATGCGGCTTCTTTCTGTTTTGTAAGTTTCGTCGTCCTCTACAAATTTATCTGCGATTTTGGTGATCCATTTATCAAAACGATCCTTATCACCATCAAACATGCCGGGGTCGATGCCGGCTTTACGTGCCGTCCTGTCGTAGGCAGGGTTTTTAGCATTTTGGTTACTTCCGTAAGGCTTAAATGCTGTCCGGGCAGCGATACCATGGGGCTTAAACTCAGCCCCTCCAAAGGCGCTGTTCAAAGGCGTAATACCGCGGGTTTGACGGGTGGCATTGTTACTCCGGGTGGCGAGCTGGTCTTTAAGTTGGGCAATGGTGGCCAAAAGATCTTGCAGCTGTGATTGAGTGATGGTAGCCTGGCCGGTTGTGTTTTCGCTTTCGTCTGCCATTTCGCTTCTCATTTGGGCGGCAGGCGAGGGCGCTCTGCTTGGAGATTTCGGAATTTCGTTCCTGCCGTCTGACGTCTTGGCAGAAGGTTGGTGAGGAGGGCTTCGCGCCTCTTCTGGGTGCTCAGAAACTGACTCGTACTCGTACGATCCGTCAACTTCGATGCTGTCGACTGGCTGATCTTGCTCTGTGTCGGATTGGGGCTCAACGGGCTCTTCAGGCTCTGTGTTGGCGCTGGTAGGAGCGGGCTCTACTGGCTCTGGGCTCACTGGGGCAAATGTAATCTCTCCGTTTTGATCCGAACCTTCGGTGTTGGGAGTAGCAGTGCCTGAAGCCAAATTATCTGGCTTTGCTGAGTTTGCGTTTGTCACGCGTTGGGATTGGCGAATCGGTGGGCCGTAATTCTTACGCGGCGACATTGATTTCGCGAATGGTGTCTTCTGTGGCCTAGTTTACCGTCGTGCACAGCCGACGTGGTGAACGATTGAATGAAGGGATTGAACGATATATTTTAATTGCTTCACCAGCAAATCATAGTGAGTTTAGAATTATGTCACGGCCAGGCATACATTGGAGAACCTCAGTGTATTAGGCGCTATCGACGAAAATTCTAAACTGAAGAGAAGAGAGAAATTACAATCGACGACGCGCTCAAGAGACGCGCTTAAATCCGGAGGTAGTGGATCCTTGTCCGATCCCTGGCTCGGTGTGGAGCCGAGTCGTGATTCTGAGGGTAGGTCTAGGGGCCTGATCCTCACAGATTTACCGGGGTTACCGGCCTTAAAATAAACCAAATAACCAAATACGTCCGCCATTAAATAAAAATTAATTAAAAAATGTGAATTGTAATTATTATTACAAAAAAAATAAAAACCAAAAAATTTAAATTGTAATAGCAATTACAAAAATTTAAAAAATAAAAAAATTTAAATTATAACAGCTATTATAATAAAAAGGGGAATTATAACCTATAAAATATAACAACTATTACAATTCCCAAAAAATATAAAAAACTCTTATTTAAAATATCTATATACTGTACCAAAGCATTGGTCGTTTCGTAGCCGAAAACGATTATAACCTCGTTTATATTCGATAAATTACTATTAAGATAATATACCAAAATTTGGCCGTTAACGCGCGCCTTCGCCGCGGAAATTCCAACGTTCGATTAAATACGTTCGGATATTTGGACGATCGGGACTTTTTGAATATTACGAAAAATATTATTTCCGGTTCCAAACTAAACCGGGGGTCGGATATTATTATCGACGTTAAAATAATTAACGTAATCCAAATGGGGGTAAATACGAGCCATTTTAGCGATATTAATATTTCCGGCCCTGCGTTAAACCGTAATCGTTATCGCCGTCGGTATTACGCCTTTTTTAATTTGGAATTTTTTCCAAAACGGGGCGGGTAAATGGTCCAATAAACCGGTATTTTTATACGACGGAAAATAATATTCCGGTTAAACGTAATTTACCGGTCTATTATCGGGGCTACCGTCGGATTTAAAACGTAGCTTTATTACTTTCGTAAAGGCGGTTTTAACGGGTAAAATAATATTATTAAATTATCGTTAGGGTAACGGCGGTTTTTAGCCAGTACCGTTCGCGTTAATAAGGTCGGGCGCGTTGGTTAAATTAGCACCGGAACCAGCACCGTTTTCGTTAATAAGATCGGGCGCGTTAATTAAACCCGTACCGGAACCAATATTATTTTCGGTGGTAGGATCGGCCGGCTTATTAATAATGGGATTAACCGGCTTATTAATGGTAGGATTAGCCGGCGTATTAATAATAGGATTAACCGGTTTATTATTAATAGGATTAACCTGTATTTTAATAATGGAATTAACCGGTTCGTTAATAACGGGATCGACCTGCATATTAATAATACTATCGGCCGGCTCGTTAATAGTAAAATGATTAGCCGGCTCGTTATTAGTAGGTTCGACCTATATATTATTAGTTTATTAAAACGTATTAAAAAAACCCGTACCGTTATCGTTAGAATTACCGGCCCCTTTATTAGCAATATTATCGTTTTTAGGGTTAGGGATAAAAGGCAAATTTAACGTTACGCCTGTTTTATTAAAATAATTTTGTAATAAAACGCGGTTTTTACGCGCAATTTAAAACTTTATATTTGCCCGGTAGATCGGTTCGTATTACCCCAAATCCTTTATATATTAATTTAATACCTTCGTTCGGGTTACCTTTTGCGGTATGGTTATAAAACCGGTCGGCAAATTCGTATTTAAAAAAATATACCCGGATGTAAATTATACGGGCGCGTTAATCCTTTTGCCCTTTTAACCGCCTTTTTTTGGAAATATCGCGATTTACAATCGTAATTGTAATTATTATTACAATTTTTTGGGGTTTAATATAAAAATTATAATTATTATTACAATAAAGTTAATTAGGCTATCCCGGACCTAGCCGAATGGGGTTATAGTTGCATTACGTTTGCGTTAGCAAGGACCTACCTTCGTTACAATGGGACTAATCCCTTAATAATTGGGTAGGTACGGATAGTTTTGTCCAATTAGGATATATTTAAATAATATTTAATAATTTTAATTCGGCTAATATAAAATATTTTTACGATTATAATAATTATTACGTTTAGCGACGAGTTTGAATATTGGTTTAATCGTTATAATTTTAAATTAACAATTACAAAATCGAATTGGTAATAATTAGCAAATTGGTAATAAAAAAAAAAGAATTAGAAAAGGAAAAAAAAAAAATATTTATAATCGTGGCAAAATGTGGGGCCCCCAATTGTTTAAATAATATTTCCGGTAGGGCGGTAGGCCCAATTGGGTTTAAACGTAATAGCCGTTACAATTTGTAAAAATAAAACCTTCCATTAATATAAAAATTTATCCCGAAAACGGGCTTTTTCCCATTAAATTTACCCACGGTCGCCTAAATACCTAAAACGTAAAATATTAGGTTAACGTTATTTCGTTAAACGATTTTAATATTACCGTGGTTTTTTTTGCGAACGGTAGATTTATTTACGACGGGTACAGCGATACGGGCCGCGGTTACGTAAAACCTATATAATATTCCGATTATTTATTATACCCGCCTAAAGGGAATAGGGCCGCGGTTACGTTAAACCTATATAATGTTTTAAATCTTCGAAATATACGCCCAAGGCCAAAACGATCGGACGGTTAATTTCGGCGGAAATAAGGCCCAATTTATTTAATATAATACCAATAATATAGTAATATTCGTTCGTGTAAAAGACCCCGCAACCGTACCTAATTTTTTTACCCCCGTAATAATAAAAACGGCAAAAAAATTATTCCTATCCAGAAAATTGGATTTTTTTAAATAATATATAAAGGGTTTAACTTTTTTACCCCCGTAATAATAAAAACGGCAAATAAATTATTTTTACCCAAAGCGTTGGATCCTTTTAAATAGGATATAAAGGACGGATGATAAACGAAATACGGGATAATTTCGCGCTATTATAAAATTATATATATAATAAAAATATAACGGGGCAAATATTATTTTTTGGAAATTGTGGATAAATTAGCGTTAACCCTTTTTGGGGTTCCTTTCGTATTTATATTTACTTACAAAAACGTGGCGTAATACGATTATATATATATAATTTATATAATCGATTAACCGTTTCCCCGCAATTTTTATATTATTACAAATACTGTAACGATTATTATAATCGGGTTATATTTTATTTTTTTATTGGGCCGTTAAAAAAATACCTTCGCCGTTATATAAAAATAACGTTCCAACATTCTCGTATATATTTATATAAAAAATATAAAAAGTATATATTAATTTCCATAAATATTTTTTCGTAATACCAATACTAAAAAAACCGCTGGAAAATTTTTAAAAATTCGCCGTATTACCCGTAAATATAATGGTAAATTGGGCTATTAACGAAAAAAAGTCGGAATTTTATACCCGTATTTTTACGGAATTATACCTGGTTCGACAATTCCGTTATCAACTTCGTATTATTAACGAATTCGTATATGGTTATAATATTTATCGTTTGGTCCGTTATCGTTTGCGCCGCTTTTTTCCGTTTTAATTATTTAATTAATTGGCCGGTTATAAAAATCTTACAATATTTATATCCCCGCGTTTTTTCGCCCGTTTTTATTAAATATAAAATTCGTAATTTTTTACGCCATATTCGTAAATTTTGGGAAATTTAATTAAAAAATAATCGCCGTATTATTTAAATTATAAATATAATTATATAATTGGAAAATATTCCAATAAATTTTTTTTCGTCCAAACCCTATTATAATGTTACGACCAGATAGTTGGGCCGGCACCAAAAGGGCCAGGTGGGGTTACACCCCTCCTAACGATACAAATACCGACCGGCAGGGAATGGATTACGTAAAAAAACCGGACCACGTAACATTACGTAATCGCCAAAGAAATAATTTCAATAATTTTTTAAAATTACCACAAATTAAGGGAAAATGATTTTACTAATTTATTAAAATTAAAAAAAATTACATCCGGGATAAAATTTATATAAAATACGCTTATTACCATGTAAATAAAATTTAGCCTAAAATTGTTTAGTAGCAATTAATTTATATCCAATTTACTATTTACCCAGGAATCGATTATAATTTTACCCCAGTTATTAAAAATCCCAATTACCCAATTTAAACGTTTAATTGTTTTAACCCACTATATTTTACTATAAAAATAAATTACCCGATATCTTAATCGTAATATTTTAATTGTTTTTATTTAATATTTTGCCTTAAAATATACCGAATAATATCGCCCAAATAATATTTTTTAACAGAACCACCCTTTAAACCCTTTTTACCACCAACGTTCCGGCCAACGTTAACGTTTTACGTTAAATAATCGCGACGTTCCAAACCGAAAATCGACAATTCCAGGAACGAATAACCGAATAAATTAACCGAATTAATAAAAACAACATTAAATATTTTTTACCTACCCCCTTTAATACCACCCCAAATACCCTTTAGGGATTTTTTATTGGAACCCGGGCCTATTTCCACTTTAACGAAAATAATTTTAATAACGATATAAATAAGGTTATTTACGCAATTTCGCTTTTAAAAAACGACGCGTTCGCCTGGTTTAAATCCATTTTGCGAAATTATTTGGACCATAACGAAAAAAAAAACCGTAAAATTAAAATTAACCGTATTTTCGACGATTACGAAAATTTCGAAAAATGCCTTAGGGAAATATTCGGTAATCCAAACGAAAAACGCACGGCTAAACGTAAATTGGTACGTTTTACCCAAACCAAATCGGTATTAAAATATGCCAGTAAATTCCGACAAATTACCGCCAAATTATTATAGGGCCCCGAAGCCCTAATAATACGTTTTTATACAAAATTTAAAAAAAAAAATAAAAACGAATTTGTTAAAAAAAAACGACCCAATACCCTAACCGAATACGTAAAATTAACAATTAAAATTAATAACCGATTTTACGAAAAAAAGCTGGAACGGCGCGAAAGCCGTAACGTATAAAAATTAGCCTTGCGATAAACCAATACCGGACGCAAATATTAATACCCCAAACCGCTTCGCCAATATAATACCGCGTACGGAACGTATAGCGGATTTATGGATTTTAACGCGATATAATATAAAAAACCTCGTAAAAATTCCAAAAGTGGCAAATATTTTAAATATAATAAAATAGGATATATTGCAAAAAATTGTCCTAAAAATTAAAACAATACCCCCGGTTTTATTATCGATTTTAGGGACAAACCCGAAAAATTACGAAGGTTTAATACTACCAATTACCAATAAATATAACTTAATTAATATAATTTAATAAATTGGACCATTTATTACGACGATAATTATATAATTTACAATAATTCCAAAATGGACGTAGGATAATACCCTTAAAAGCTACGAAATACCCGAATATTGGTAATAGGAAACCGAATACCTACAAAAATAAAATTACCAATTAATTTATATCGATAAAATGCCACCTTACCCGAGTTTACCGATTCGAACCTTTCGGAGAATTTAAATACGAAATTATTAAAATAAACCTACCGTATTAAAATAACCAATTAACTTTTAACCGAAAAATTTTCCAATAACGCCTTAGGCGAAGAATTAAACGACGAAAAAAAAAATAATTCCAAGCCGCTATAACGCGGAAAAAATTAACGATTTTTACAAATATAATAAAAAATAAATCGATTTATACCGAAACGACCAATTAATTTAATTCCCAAAATATAATTTAATGCAATAAAAACAAAACCCTTTAAAAAACCCGGATTTTACGTTTAAAAACCACCCGATGTTCGATATTAAATACCCAAAATACCTTTAAACCTTTTGGGCCAAATGTTTCCGAAACAATTGTAAAATTTATATAAATTAAAAAATTTATTACAATTTTTTCCTTCAATAACGATTAATTACCGGAATTAACGAAATTTATACGATTTAAAAACTACCTAATTGGAAAATTAAAAATAGGTTTTAAAACGAGCCAGCAATAATTTTTACGCCAAATAACGAATACCCTATAATATATTGTAACCAAATAAATCCCCTATGGTACGAATATATATATAATATATATAAAGTCCATATATTAGCCAAGGTATAAAATTGGTACGTACGAAAATAACGATACCAAATACCCGTTTTTATAACCAAAATCGTATAGGACCCGAAAGTGAAAAACAAATAAACGCCTACGAACGCGCGTAAAACGCCTATACCAGGGAAATATTCCTTCGACGGAATAATAATAAAAAATAGCTTTGCACCCAAAAATAAAAAAAATAAAAATTTACGACGCGAATTTAACAAACCAAAAAATTAAAATAACCAAACGATATAAGGTACCGGAAGGCGAAAATAATAAAAACGGAATAAAAAACCCTAAACGTTACGCGAAATACGATAATAAAATACGAATATATATTTTTCGATATACGATTCGGTGGAAAACCTATACGAACATTTTTCGATAATGGAATATAAAATAATTATATATTACCAAAAGTCGTAACGGAACGACGGATATTTTGGCAGCAAAAAAAAACCATACCAATTGCAAACCGTGGAAAAAAAAACAATTTTATACGGGAATAATATTATCGAAATAAAAACCGTATATTTTTGAATGGAAAATTATAAACGAAAAAAACGAATTATTTTAAATATTACGGAAATAAGGGATAAAAACATAATTTTAAAAATTTCCTGGTTTAGGAAAAATAATCCCAAAATAAATTGGACAACCGGCCAAATCTAATGGGAAAAATACCTAGTTATTAAACGACCTTTAACCTGGAAAAGTTTATATAGAAAATATAAAATACGGAGGAACCAAATAAAATAAATGGCGTATTTATAAGGAAGATGATTAATCCCGAAGCCAATATTGGAAAAAAAGCAATTATTTATAAACTAAAACCGATCCAATTATATAATATTAATTACGGACGAACCAACCAAAAACGGCAAAATTCCAAAAAAATACCAAATGTATACCCGATTATTTAATCCAAAATTCGAAACAAAATTACCCGAATATAATTTATTCGACTACGAAATACCATTAAAAAAAGGAATCCAACCAAAATTCCACAAAATATATGGTTTAAATCCGATATAAATGGAAATATTAAACGAATATTTCGAAAATTTTTTTAAAAAAGGATATATTAAACCATCGCCGTTATTAACAAAATACCCAATCCTTTTCGTACCAAAAAAAAACGGAAAATTACGATTATACGTAAATTACAAACAATTAAACGATATTACCATAAAAAATTACTACCTACTTCCGCTAATCGGAAAACTTCGAAATATGCTTTATTAAACGAAATAGTTTACAATATTAAATTTTAAAGGAATATATAATTTAATCCGCATAAAAAAAAGCGAAAAATGGAAAACCGCGTTTCGTACCAGACGAAAACATTACGAATATTTGGTAATACCTTTCGGATTTACCAACGCCCCAATAATCTTCCAAACTATAATTAACCATATTTTCCGGGAATATTTAAATATTTTCGTCGTTATTTACCTGGATAATATTTTTGTTTTTTCCAAAACGTTGGAAGAATACAAATAATACGTCCACACGGTTTTATAAAAATTACAAAACGCCAAATTTTTAATTAAACCCGACAAATATATTTTTTATAACAAATAAATTAATTTTCTAAAATATATTATCGTTTTTAAAAAAATTAGGATAAAAAAATCGAAAATCCAAATAATAAAAAAATGGCTTTAACCGTAAAACGTAAAAAACGTTCGAACCTTTTTCGGATTTGTAAATTTTTACAGAAAATTTATTAAAAAATACGGCGCGATCGCCACCCCATTAACCAATATAATTAAAAAAAATCTAAAATTCCAATGGACGGAATAAATATAATAAACTTTCGAACAGTTATAAAACGCAATAGCACGAAAACCAATTTTTAAAATACCAAATCCAACGAAATCTTTCGAAATCGAAACCGACGTATTTAATTACGTAATCGGAGGATAATTTAACCAACGAAATAAAAAAAAAAGATTATACCCTTGCGCCTTTTTTTCCCAAAAATTATACGGGCTAAAATTTAATTACCAAATTTACGATAAAAAACTTATAATTATTATTTAAATATTCGAAAAATAGAAACCACAATTATCCGGAATTAAATACGAAATATTAATTTATACGGACCATGAAAACCTAACCCATTTTACTATTAATAAAATATTAAACAAACGACAAATCCGATAATTAAAATTCCTATTAAAATTCCATTTTAAAATCGTATACCGGAAAAAAATAGAAAACGGCAAGGCCGATACCCTTAACCGGAGGCCAAACCACAAAAATATAATACCAAAAGAAATACACGTTATTTTTACGATAAACGAAAACGGAAACCTTTTACCAACATACCAAAGTCTTATAACGATAAATATAACGATTACACCCGAAAAAATACGGAAAATCCACGAAAATAAAATATACGGATACCAAAAAATTTCCAAAATATGGAAACGGTTAAAATAATACCATAATTTTAAAGAAATACGACAAAAAGTACGAAAAGCCATTAAAAATTGCAAATTTTGCGCCAAAAATAAATTAGCAAAATATAAACCTTATAGGTTATTATAATTATTATTAACCCTTGACAAAATTTAGTAAATTATTACAATAAATTTTATCGTTAAATTACCATTTTCGGAAAAACCATTCACTAAAACCAAATATAATAGCATATTGGTTATAATAGACAAACTTACTAAATATACCTACTTTTTACCCTATAAAAAAAACAGTAACGCTAAAAAAATCGTTTATACATTCCTACGAATAATTGTTAACAATTACGGATTACCAAAAAACATTATTACCGATAAAAATAAACTTTTTACATTAAAATTTTGGAAATTATTAATAAAATAGTTAAAAACCAACCACAAGTTATTAATAATATTTTACCCCTAGACGGACGGATAAATAAAACGAGCCAATTAAATATTCGAATAATACCTAAAATATTACGTAAACCATAAACAAAATAATTGGGTACGGTTATTACCCACAATATAATTCGCCTATAACAGCTTAAAAAACGAAAATACCAAAACAACCCCGTTTTATACCAATTATGGGTTTAATTTTACCGTATATGGAAAACCCAAAATAACCATTACGGTACCGCGAACCGACAAACAAACAAACGAATTACGACAGCTATACAAAAAATTCCAGCAAAAATTAAAATTCGTACGAAAAAAAATAATAAAATACGCCAACCAATATCGGATAAAGGGACCATTTTTTAAAAAAGGAAATAACGTTTACTTTATTCGACGCAATATTAAAATACAGCGACCAAACAGCAAATTTAATTTTAAAAAATTTGGACCTTTTAAAATTAATAAAAAAATTAGCGATACTAATTATAAATTATTATTACCAAATATTATAAGAATTTACCCGATATTTTACATATTATTATTGGAATTAATACTATACGGTACCAATATATAAAAAACGATCGAAATCGACGTATAAAAAATTTATAAAATAAAACGAATATTAGACCATAAACGTAACCACGGAAAAACGGAATACCTTATTAAATGGGAAAATTACGAATACGAAAAAAATATTTAAAAACCTTTTAACCATTTTTAGGATTGCCAAAAACCGCTCCGCCAATATTATCAAAAGTTAAATTTGCGAATAAATTAACCAAAAAAAAAAGAAAAATCTAAAAAAACATTACCTACTATTTCCAAAAAATAAGGACCGATTAAAACTCGAAACCATACCACGAAACAAACCTGCGAAAAAAACAATTAATATATACTACAAATTAGAATATACGAACAAAATAATTTACCAATAAAATACCGCGCGAAAACATTTATTTCGTCCAATAAAAAAAAATTTAAAAAACTTATTAAAAAGGACGAATTCCAAACAAAATTAAAATCCGGAAAAAGCGATTTTAAAAATATTTTAAAAAGGACCTCGGCTAATTGCCGCCGCTCCTCCCGCTTTGCCTCCTTACGTTCCACGCGATCCAATTTCTCCAAATCGTCAATTCCGCGAAATACAGCTCGCATTATCTTTTTAAACCACAATTTTTTTTATTTTCGCAAACGAAATAATTTCGTCTGTTACGCATGGATTTGCTCCTCGAGCGCCTCGACTTCCGCGTCCAGTTTTAAGTATTAACGACCGATATACCGGATTTAAACAACGGATAAACCCAATATATTACACCCGAAACGGTTGGAACGGATATATTCCACGTAACGAACCGAATCTTGGGGAAACACCTGATAAAACGTTATATCTTTGGCACAGTAAAGATTACAGGAAAACATTTTAACAATATTAATCGACAATAAAAAAAAAAAAAGGGCGTAGCGACGTTTTGTCGACGAACGACTGAATTTCGATTTAATTATACGATTAAACATAGCGCAAAAAAATTAGCAAGAAAAAAACCAGAAACGAATAACAAAAATCAGGGAAACATAAACTATTTAAAGCCAAAAAGATTTAGCCAAAAGAAAGGAAACCTAATATTACGACCAAACAGTTGGGCCGGCACCAAAAGGGCCAGGTGGGGTTACACCCCTTTTAACGATACAAACACCGACCGGCAGGAAATGGATTACGTAAAAAAACCGGATTACGTAACACTACGTAATCGCCAAAAAAATAATTTTAGTAATTTTTTAAAATTACCACAAATTAAGGGAAAGTGATTTTACTAATTTGTTAAAATTAAAAAAAATTATATCCGGGATAAAATCTATATAAAATACGCTTATTACCATGTAAATAGAACTTAGCCTAAGATTATTTAACAGTAATTAATTTGTATCCAATTTATTACCTACCCAGAAATCGATTATAATTTTACCCCAGTCATTAAAAATTCCAATTACCCAGTTCAGACGTTCAGTTGCTTCAACCCACTGTACTTTACCATAAAAACAGGTTACCCGATACCTTGATCGTAATATATAGGAATAAACGAATATTTTGGCGAAGGTACCGGTCTTTAATTATAATAACGCTAATTACGAAGGTAAATTGTATAGGCGTCGCGGATTTGGAAATAACGTAATTATTACAAAATGGGTGCCCCATTTTTCCAATTGTTAAAATATATAGGCTTTTTTGGAATCTTTTTTGGATAATTTATACGGTTGCTTTTTTACAGGCAGGGTTAGTAAAACCCCAATATTATACTGGTAAACGTTACAGCAATTTTCAAAATAATTTATTATATCGGGTAATATCGTTTTTTGTATAAAATTTAAAATAACGCGCCGAAAATAGGGGACATTCGCAAAAACGTATATATTTAATACCTGTTATTTTAATTTTTTTTTATTAATTATATTTTATAGCGACCAATAAAAAGAAATTCGTGGCTTAAATATACCGAAAAGGCCGGTTTGGGGGAATTCCACCGGTTATAAACTGTTATTTTCGTTTAAATTTAATTTAAATATATTTTAAAGGTTTATAAAGAAAAATCGCGTTTATAAATACGTCGAAAAATCCAATTGCGTAATTTGTAAACTATTACCATTTTTTCGTAATACCGCGGGCGTTTTGGCTGGTTTGGCTATAAATTTTGGCCTAATTGGTTTATATTTCGCGGTTAAATTTTAAATGTTAAAATACCAATAAAACGCAAAAAAATATGCGGTTTTTTTAAAATTAGGCCCGCGTACGGCTTTTCCAAACCTTTATTACAGGTCCGCGGAATCGTTTAATATTAACGTTTCATATTATATTACGCGTTTTACGTTTTATATATTTATACCTATATCCAGGAATAAAATTGCAAATATAATTCGGGTTTTAAATTCCGGTTTGGAAAAGTTTTTATAAATTTTAATTTTATCGATTTTTGGTATAAATAAATTATACCAAATAATAGTGTCGATAGCGTTTCGTTTATTAAAACCCCGGAAAATAAGGTTTTTTATTAAAAATTGGCGTATTTGGATAATACGGTTTTTATTATCTATATATACGATAATTTTGGGGATTTGGAAGGCGGTTAATGGGGTAATATCCGCGGTTAGGAAAAAAAAACGTTTATAATTATTAACGAATAATTTGCGTTCCAAACATTATATTATAATTTTTATATCGGGCCTATTAAAGGGAATACGGACAAATTGCACTATTTTTTTATAATAAAATTGGTCGAAAATATAAACCTTAACCTTTGCTGTAAAGGTTACGGTATATCCAAATATAGGTACGGTTTCTAATATAATTATACGAATTATACGTAATATAAAAAACGTTTTCTTAAAATCTTTCCACTGTAAAATTATATAAAATTCGTTAATAGCAAATAACGTAATACGTTAATAAAAAATGGAATTTCGTAAACATTTAAAAAATCGGTAATTAATAATTTGTTTTGGACCCAATAAAATATATATATATTCGCAAACAATATACGAATTCCAAAAATTATCGTACTGTAAACGGTTAATTTTGGTAATTGGCCCGGGATATTTATATTTACATTTATTGTAAATTGGTCGATTAATTTGGGGTTAACGGCGGAATACCGTTATATATTACGGAATTATTTTTCCCCCAATTTATTTAATGGGATTATTTGGATAATAATCGCGTTATTCCGAATAACGGATATAGTTTGCAATATTAAATTTTTACCGTCACCCGTTTTCGCAAACAATATAACGTCTGCTATATGGTAAAAAACGCGGTATATACAATTAATTTAATCGTAATAAAGGATTCGCGGGGGGATATTAAATAATATTTATATATTTAAAAGGCGTATAATAATTAAAAAAACAAATTTATATTGGAATATTAGGTTACCTAATATTTTAATTTGTTTATATAATTCCGGAAAAATATTAATAATGGTTAAACCGTAATTCGAACCGGTAACGAAATTAGGATCGTTTAAAATTGCGTTAATTTGGTTTAAAAAAAAGGTATATACAAAAGAATATCTAAACATAGTATATATATAATTTCGTCAATATAACGAAAGGTTTGGGGGAATAATAATTTTTTTTTTTAAAAATTATACCGTATATACGCTATTATATCGCCCCACGAACTAAAAATAATAAATCCCTTTATTTATTAGTAAATATTTTTATATATAAATATTACCCTCGTTTTTACGATCTTCTACATACTATTTTCGACGGGTTTTATATGGTTAAAAAAAAATAAAAGGTTAATATCGATATTATTAACGGTTTAAAAAATGCCAACTTCCATTTAAAAATAATAAAAGGCCTATATTAAACTTTTAATCGAACGGAAATATCGTAAATTTTTCAATTTAAAATAAAAGCCCTGCTAATTCCTATTTTTAACGATATATTTAATTGCCTTTATTATACGTTATCGCGAAATTATTACGCAGTAAAACTGTTTAAAATGGCGAAATTACCTCCATTTAAACCCAAAATGAACAAATTATCCTTAGACCTGAACTAAAGTGATCTTTGGTTGGATCCACAGGTACAAGCAAAGCCACGAATTGAGCCACGGCTCAATTAGTGGAGCTCGCGTTCAGTGATGAGCCCTGAGACTATTTAACGATATTTAATCCTTTTACCAATTTATCCATATAAGTATAAAAGACGCCCAGCAGGGGAAAACGCCCGCTACCGCCGTCCTCACAAACCTTCGTCGTTTTGGGTTACGGTTATATAATAGCAAAATGCCACGCAGGTGGTTTAAACAATTTATTGGGTTAAAAATATGGCTATATAATAATATATACAAAAAAGGGGCTTTTTTAACACCAAAAAAATGCATTACGAACGTGGTTCCGGTTTTATTTAATTAACGTTTTTATTAATAATAATAACAGTTATTTTTAACCTGTTACTATTGCAAATACGGCCCTTTTTTCCTATTTGGATTACTACAAAAATACGTAATTTAAATTACGTATTTTTGTGGTAATCCAAATAAGAAATTTACGCGTTATATAACGGTTTTTGCTAATTTTCGAAAAAGATATATGATGCTGTTGCAGGGGAACCCGGCCTGTGGCCTTTGGGTTTTATTAGCGCCGGATTTACGGCGTAAAGGAGGGTGAGACCCATTTTTCCTGCTCCTTTTGGCAAGATTAACAAGAAAAATTCGTTGTTATGGACGAGAAGATCACACCCTCAATGCCAAACAGACGAAGAAAAAAGAAGAAAAAAACCGCGAAAGGGGTTCCCCTCCGCCGGGATTACAAGGTAAGGTACGAATACGCACACCATCCCCACATTGACAGGCACCTCACCTTATCACTGCCGAAAAAGCTCACCTGATTAGTATCACCGCAATTGCTTTGACGTGTGGGAAAAAAAGGAGAAAACAAAATAAAATCGATGATTACTTATCGCTTTTATTCGCCCAAACTTTCGAGATCGAATTTTGACTAGAATTCATTCTATTCTAGTTTTAGCATGTGTTTGTCGGATGCAGCACATGGCTGGCACATGTCAACCAATTCTGTCGTGCTATTTCGGGGTTTCCTTAGGTCTTCTCCAACCCCCCTTCACTGTCCATCGGTGTGGCCAATGGCACATCCGTGCATCTTGTGGTCAAAATTTGGGTCCAATAACCCGGCTATTTCTGGCCACATGTGTTCAAACGAAACTGATACTCATTGTTTGTTCTCTTGGATGAAGTCATCAACCTCTATCTCGCTCGATCTATGGTCAGCTTCAAACAGTCAGGCATTTGACATTTGTTCAATCGCGCTTTTGCCATGTCATGTCACCTCTATTCGTCGCAAATAAAGTTTCAACCATCAACGAGCTACACATGCATACTGCACACTCTTGTCCACCCTTACACAGCAGCCACACCTAGACAGCACCTACTTTGCACACCGCTGCTGCAATTTCCTTTGAGTGAAAGCCGAGCGTTAGGATGAAGCATGGTGATCAGTTTTGGAGGCCTTTTGAAGGGGGTCTTGGACAAATTGGTTTCCATCTTCAGTCCGCATTCTCGCCTTCACATTAGTCTGGGACTTGGGGGCTGTCTCCGATAAAGACACACCTTTGATTATATCGTTTTGTTCTAGTCTCTCCGACGTACCAAAGCGTAGGTACAGAAACCCCTTCTTGTCATTTGATCAAACCAACGTCACCGTTGCGGTGATATTTTTCACATGACAATGGGCGGTATGAATAATCCCGACAGCATACCCTTTTGGCCAGTGCAAGCCTCCATCAGGCTTGGTGTTCCTTGCGTCCCAAGCTCCTGGCTATCGATACCTGTCAAAGTAGGATCCGGGGTCCCTCTGGGGACCATGTCTTCTTTTGGTCGAGGTGGGTTTGAACGGGGATTTTTTTTTTCTGCAAATCCTCACACAACCTTCGCCCAGTGATGTCGGGAGTATGTTTTCCTGTACTAGCCCAGATTATCAGACACATCCCGGAACGAATTCGAAACTTTTTATCTACAGTTGCACAAGCCATAATCGGCTTGCGGTGGTGAACAATGCTCGAGTTGTTCACGGAATACAACTTTCGGCTTCTTCTCCTCCCTGGCCTGTCGCACACGCCCCTTCCGTTCACTCGCACGTGCTAAAGTTAAGACCGTCGAAATCGAAATCCGTAATCTTGTCGAGGCAAGCCACGAAAAGTCTGACTTCGATCTGTGCCCGGGAATGACCAGGCCACAGGCTGCTAAAGAAGCATCCAAAGGCACAAGGGTCAAGGTAGATCTGCTCGATGTGGCAATCTGCTGGTGACGTCGAGGAACACGCAAATCTTGTCCGTCTGAGGGCAATCACCTGGCGTACTTCTCTCATTTACGACAAGAATCCCCAAATAACCCGAGAGCTTCTTTTCAGTACCGCAGCTTCAGCAGCTAAATCGGTATTGTGCATAAAATCGTCTTGACTGCCGGTGCACTTGCAAAGGGAGTCTGATTGACTTTAGCCGGACACTTGCAATATCGCATCGCCTCGAGCGTCCAGGCCTGGCACGTCTTTGCATCATATCAAAGATGGCGAGACAAGACAAATGAAAGAAGATGATGTTCACAGGGATTGGTCAGCGATATTCCAGAGGCTTGCAAGATCAAACGACGAGTATGACCCTCAGGGAAGCCCCTGGATGAGCAGACGTGGGAATTTATCCCCGCTCTATGTTCTACAGGTTACGCGTGCGCTGCCGACGACCTCCCCAAATTGCTTCTGCCTGCGTTCGGCTCGACGCCAACTCAGACAGGCCCCCTGTCACAATTAGCGACGACCACGACCAGAGCTGCGACGTGCTCAATCTATCGGTTGGACAGGGACCAGAAGCCCGATAGCGACGCGGCCATGGACACGTACAATCCTCCCGGCCTAGCTGACTTGCATGCCCCAAGAGTATATGGCAAAACTAGAGAATCTTTTTTACTCGACCCGAGACGCACCTCTGACCTCCGTGATAACTTCTAACCTTAGTTGTTGTTTCCCCCTGGATCGACGATTATATCGAGACCAGCAAAGCCGTCGGCAGCTGTATCGCCTGCGACGGCATCTACGGGCCTGCATCAGGGAAAATATCCGTCTGTAACCGATCACAGCCGATATGGGTCGCCATACACCGTTGTCTCGGTCACCCCTGGGCATCCCCATACAAACTTCAGATGCTGCCACCGTGCGGGTGATGTGTATTTCATACCATAGCTGTACGGACATGGTGTCTTACAGTTGATACAGGTCCAACTACCTATCCTTCGGTAGGAAGCACTGGAGCACCGAGATCAGGGGAGCGAATGGATCCGATACGAACGCACGAACATTCCAATCGCTGAGAATGCCCTCTGAAAGACCGCTCGCGCTTCAATCACCCGCCTATGCCACAGCTTTCGAATGACTGCATGCATTGCATTCTCTCCGCTTCGCAGCAAAGCAACTGTGTAGCTCATACATAAACTTATGGCTTGTACATGGCTATGCATTCCGACAATGGCTGCCGGGGCATCGTGATGGAGTCACCGCTGGGGACTCGGCGATGCTACTGCTGCTGTTGTGCCAGAGAGGAAATTAGGGGACTCTTCACAGAGTAGCGGTTTACTGATCGATTCCAGAAGCATATATGGATGGCATCTATATACCGAGCTGCAAGAGAGGAAGGGCGACTATTTTTGAGCAGTCGCACACACAGATACTCCAGGGTTGAGTCAACAACCCTAGAACAATGAGCGAGATCAAGGTTAGTGTATGACACTTTGTCAGGTGCATCGTCAGGCTGCTTATGTATTCATCAGAAAGATGGAACAGCTCCCAAATTTAATAGTCGCATTTGTTGTCCGGATCGCTGTTACGAGTGTCTGTCGGGGCTGGTGTACCTACCCTGCATGAAGAAGGGCGAAGCGGAAGCGATCAGATAAATCCGACATGGCACACTTGAGAGCCATTTGGCCAAGAGGTGAAAAAAAGCACGCGACCGAATGTTTGCTTGAGGTCTCCAAGCCTTGGCATTGTGCCGTACCCTTTGGGCAAATCCACCTATTGTATGCATTCACTGCATCGATCTGAAACAAATCTCGCAAACAAATCAATGGGTAAAGTCTGTTGAATTCCTATGTAGGTAATGTAGTTAGTTTTCCGCCACTGCTGAAGATGATTTCCATTCTCGTTGCCCGATTTTGGAATGCCCTAGGGTGGAGCCCAATCTACCAGGATAAAAACACATCACAGAGCGGCAGGTGCGGCTTCCCTCCGCTCCGCCGCCAATCTTCGCAAGCTTCGGTACTCGAAGTGGGTTACCGGCTGTCTCGATGGCCTGTGCTTTTTTTTGGTGGGGAAGCGCTAGCAGAGAAGATATGAGGGAATAGAGAAAAAGGGATGAAAATCTATGCAACTTGTGCCCGATATCGGAGAAAGAATTTTCTTTGCAAATTTGCTCAGAAACACTGCACTAATCAGAGACCGGCTTGGGCGGAAATGTGTCTGTCACCCATGAAGATCTGCAGATTGGTGGTTATGACGATGTTGCGGATGGAGTCTGCACTACATACATGCAGTACCAAAGTTGCGAATCCCGGTGAGAAAGTGTGGCGCAGTCAACTGCCCAGGATACTTTGTACAGCACCTTGACCTAGCAAAGCATGGGAAGCAGGACGAAGTAATATTGGGCTGCATTTGGAATTTTCCCGATGAACAATGCAATGCAGCATCTCGCGTGGTTGGGCAGACATGAAGATGAAGATGAGAAAATCCCAATTTTCGAAAATGCCGAGACTATTATTGGGAGACAATGGTGATGCGATGCAGAATTCGAGGTTCAACCCAAGCACTCCCCCCCCCCCAATCTCGGGCAAATCCGTTGCGGAGCTCAAAATTGGCAGGCCGGCTGACGGGAGGGATCCAGTCGGTAGTTACTTTTTATTTTATTTTTTGCGCAATTGAAGTCGCCTCTGCCTTGTGCGGCTGACTTTATTCCCGTGCTTCTCCCGCCACTGTCAGCTGCCTTCTAGAAGAACCACGCCCTGCAAATAGCGAGGCTGTAGAGGTTCTCTTCCATTGATTGGAATGACGGGCGGATGGAAGCCAATCATTTGAGATCGTTCCAACTCAATGCACTCCGACTTGCTACCTTTTTATAGTAAAACCCAATCTTATTTATCTGGGGATGAAGCCTCCGTGTCGCGCGCCGAGAGGCTTTTTTTTTCTTCTCATGGTTTGCTTGTTTTTGTATCGTAATAGTTAGCTAAATTTTGTGGGGTTGGTACCTGGTTGTGGAGAGATGATGTCGACCGGTAAAAAATTCCAGCCCTCGACTTTCTTGACCGAGCACCTATTCTGATCATTGTTTTTTAGGCAGAGAAACACCAGGTAGCCTTGTTAGGGAACTAACATGAAGTTTAATTCTGAACTTTCGGCAGTACCGCAATGGAAGCTTTGACGGCGCCTCGAAAACTTTTACCCATCATGTTCCTAATGGTGCCTTGCATGTCTTTAGGGCTGGCTTTCTTGAGGGGTTTGGATGGCACTGCACATTCTTAGCTTCCATGGTCATCAACTCCTGTCTGCAAAACCGGCAACTGCGAATCTCTCCACAATGACGAACTTTTGCTGGTCGTGATGGAAAATTGCCACAAATATCGTGGTAATGGGCCACGGTTCCTGTTCTATTTGGTGGGCCGGGTGCCAAGAAGGAACAAACGGGACGATGCGAGTCAAGAGAAGTCGTGATGTTTTTTTTTTGTTTTTTTTGCCATCATCCACAGCATTGCAGAAAAAAGTAAACAGAAGGGAAAAAAGATGTTTCCCGCGCTAGGTTGTCCATTTGAGCTTGCACTTGTGCAGACTCCGCCGTCGACCCCTAGCCAGGTCCAGTCCAACCCCATCACGTCCGGAATAGCAAAACCCATTGTCCCAATTTATCGTACCCGCACCTCTCAAGCAAGCATGACATTTGCCTCTTTCCTCATTGCCTGGGTAATGCCATAGGCTCCTCTTCAGCCAGCCTCCCTACCCTCACCGATCGCGGCGCGCATGTCAAAGGGGTCCAGCCTAACCTACCTAGCCGAAACGCAAAGAGACTGTCGCTGTGACTAATAAGATCCTTTTCCTCTGCAACCATAATTACTCACATACTTAAAAAACCTGCGAACCCCATCTCCCCCGGATTCTCCACGAACACGAAAGCGATCCTGTCCTGGATCCTGTGGTTTTTTTGGTTTTTTTTTACTTCGCCTCGCGCCCTTTTTCATTCATTTCATTACGTACCTAGACTGTTTTGCGCCTTACACCAAAGTGACCCAAACCTTGTCACAAGGAAATCGACAAAACAGGAAAGAGGCGTATCAACTGGAGGCGGCCGCCGACGACAGAACACAGAGACGGCGACACAGGGAATCATGGCAGGACACGCTCGTCGACCTGACGATATCATGCCGCCTCGCGCTGGTTCGATGGCGAGTGACAATGCCCCGAACCCTGAAAAGGAGCAGAGCGAAGCCGGTAACTCTGGCGTGCTCGGGGAGCTCATCAACCACAAGACTCTGACCTGGTGGTATGTTACTGAGACGGTCTTGACGCGCTGCCCTTGTTGATTGGGCTATCTCTCTTGACCACCGCTGACATGCAAATGATCCGAACGTATCCAGGCAAGGTGGAATAGTGCTCATCGCCGAAACCGTCTCGCTCGGCGTTTTGTCTCTTCCATCCGTGCTCGCCACTCTTGGTTTGATACCTGGTATCATCGTTGTCCTCGCCATGTCGATCATCTCGACATACAGCGGCTGGGTTCTGGGCGAGTTCCGACGGGAGTACCCGCACGTTCTCAACTTTGGCGATGCCCTCGAGGTTATTGGAACTCCGATAGGAATGGGTGGCACGTTTCAGGTCATTTTTGGCTGGTCTCAGGTCTTCTTCCAGGTCTTTGTCATGGCATCGCATATTTTGACGTGGACCATCTGCCTGCTTTGGTTGACCAACGGTAGGGGCGTCTGCTCGATCATCCTAGGCTTCGTGGGCACTCTGATCTTTATCATTTGCAACATGCCCCGGACCCTCAAGCACACTAGCTGGATGTCCATGATCAGCTGCGGCTCAATCACCGCCGCCGTCGTGGTGACGGCCATCGCTGTCACTTTTACCCAGCAGACCTCTCCCTGGAAGCCTGGGCCCGGTATGGACATCGACTTGTTCCGCAAGATCGAGTTCGCGCCCGCATTCCTCGGAGTTACCAACGTTGCTGTTGCCTTTTGTGAGTTTACCTATCCAGTTGGATGGAGGGAGAAGTTGGCATTTCTGGTCCTCCCTCGACCTGGAAGCCTAATGTCGGCACCAGCTAACAATCCCATGACACTTGCAGCCTCCCACTCTTGCTTCTTCTCCGTCATCGACGAGTTCAAGAAGCCCGAAGACTGGCCCAAGGCTCTCGCCTTGCTCCAGATTGCCGACACGGTTCTCTACCTCTTCGCAGCCATCATGATCTACTACTTTGTTGGCAAGGATGTTCCCTCCCCAGCTCTTTCGGCCGCGCCGGGTAAAATCCTCCCCCGTATCATCTGGGGCATTGCGATCCCGACCATCGTCATCGCAGGTGTCATCTACGGCCACGTCGCGTCCAAGTACATCTTTGTGCGCGTCTTCCGCAACTCGGCGCATCTGGAGCGTCGCACCAAGCGTTCCACAGTGGTCTGGATCGCTATCGTCATCGGCCTCTGGGCCATCGCCTGGGTTATCTCGGAGTCGATCCCCGTCTTCAACGGTCTCCTGGGCCTGGTGGCTGCCCTGTTTGTCAGTTGGTTCTCATACGGTCTCCCGGGCTTGTTTTGGCTCTGGATGAACAAGGGAGAGTGGTTCTCTGGTCCCAAGCAGATTGGCAAGTTTGTCGCCAATGTGTTCCTGGTGGTCACGGGCATCATGATATGCACACTGGGCCTATGGGCCTCTGGCAACGACATTGCGATCAGTACGTCGGGTTCTTCAAGCACGGTCTGGAAGTGCCGGTCTCTTTGAGTGTGGTAGTGTGCGAATATTGTTTTATTAATGAGAACATTTGGGGGTTGAAAATTGAGACGATGGCGATGTCTTGGCTGGAGAGATGGGATGAACTTCCCCCTTTTTTTGTTCTTGGTCCATGCCTGATCGATCGAACCGTCTGCGCCAAGACAGGGTCTCTAGTTTCGATGCACAGACACCGGCCCTCTGGGTTTTTTGTTGTTAGAACAAAAGACCTAAGCTCTGTAATTGGCCGTATACAATACACGCATCATGGATTGTTTTTCGCGAGTCTGGCCAGTACAATGAATCTTTTCCCCGCACCAATCTCAGGAGTGCAGAACACACTAACCTGGTAGATAACGAGGACGGATGCGTGGTATGTCAGCTCTGGGAAGATGATGGGGTCGCGTCGCCAATGAGGCGGGGTATCTGTCACGTAACCCAACTCAGTGCTTGGGGGTTGACCGACCTGCTGGAATTGGCCATTGGACCGACCTCTTTTCCAAAAGCAAAAACTCCGCATCGTCCTCGTGCACCTCCCCTTTCATTGGTTGGGGAAGCCAATCAGGATGGGGTCTACTCGCTGAAGAACCTGATTCAACCTTGGCGGTGGGACTCCGCGCAGCCCAGGTCAACAGCTGAACTGCACTGGTTGCTCAGCTTTTCCCCCGGCAAATTCGCAGTGCGGTAAATATCCGAAATAGGGTTGCGACGGGCAGGCTTCGCGGGGAAAAAAAAGGCAAAGGAAATGAGGTGTGATGGATGCACAAGGTGAGGGGTTTGGGAGAGAGTCTTATCGTCGCCTCTTTTTTTTTTGCTGCTTTCACGTTACAACAGTCCGGAAAAAAAGGAAAAAAAAAAACAAAGAAAGAAAAAAAAAGAAGAAAGGAGAGGGGAAAAAATACCGTTCGTGGAATAAACTATACAGCCCAGGACGGACAGGGGCAAAAAAGATGGAAAACATCCCGACTTACGATGCCCTCCCGCCAGTGGATGGAATGCCGGCCGGCTGCGCGTGGGGCGTCTTTGACAAGCCTGGGGAGCCAAAGGACGTCTACGGGACGCTGAACCACCTCACGCCAGAGGTTGTCGCGGCGGCTGGTGCTGAGGTGCGGGATGGGGTTTCGATTTCTTTGAAGTAGGTCGACTTTTTTTTTTTTTTTTCTCTCTTGTAGTCGAAGAAAAGAGAGGAATCTTGCCTCGATTCACTACTTTAAACCAACCCACTTTTAACTACAAGGACTACAAAAAGACTAACCATTCTCCAGCTGGCCCCTGACGGCCCTCAACCACATCCCCATCCCCGGCCGGCGCAAGACGGTGCATCACGTCCGCACGCTCGTCGAGCAGGGCATGGTCAAGGAGGGCGCGACCGGGCTGGACGACGAGCTCGAGTTCAACACCCAGTCGAGCAGCCAGTGGGACAGCTTCGTGCACTGGGCGCACCAGCCGACGGGCGCATCCTACAACGGCTTCAAAGCCACGCCCGACAACGTCGTGGCTTCCTCGGCCGCGCCTACAGTCGACAAGTGGCACGCCAGGGGCGGCGTCGTGGCCCGCGGCGTGCTGGTCGACTTTAAGCGCTGGGCCGACGCCAACGCCAAGGCGTATCACCCGTTTGATGCGTACAGGATCACGGTCGAGGATCTCGAGGAGGTCGCTGCGGCGCAGGGCGTCGAGTTCAAACCGGGGGATGTGCTTTTGGTTCGTACCGGCGTGACGGAGGTCTGGGAGGCGCCGAGCGAGGAGGATTTTGCAAAGATCATGCGCAGGACGATAAGCGGTCTGCACGCGGTGGAGGAGACGGTGCGTTGGCTGTGGGATCGGAGGTTCGCTGCCGTCGTGTGCGATAACAACGCAGTCGAAGCCCTGCCCCCGCTGAATGAGGATGGGGACGTTGGGGAGATGGAAGACCTTTGTGAGTTAACAAGAGCTTCTCTTCTTTTGTGTTGTGTGGCAAGGGACGCTGACAGGAGTATAGTTCTCCACTCTCACTGCCTCGGCCTTCTCGGCATGCCCTTGGGTGAGTTGTGGGATCTTAACAAGCTGTCGGACCACTGCGCAAAGACGGGCCGTTACTCGTTTTTGTTGACGTCGGCCCCGCTGAACGCGGCTGGGCTGGTTGGATCGCCTCCGAACGCGTTGGCGATCTTTTAGAGAGGAGTTTACGGGCTTTATCTTGATAGTAGGAACCAATACAGACTTTTCAGGCACCTGATTTCCCAGGATTTACGATGTGGTTCGCCCATTCTTGCCCACACTGGTCACTGTGGTCAGTACTCAATACTAGTAGAGCGCGTTTGTACAGGCTCCAGACTCCAGGTGACCGTGAACCATTTCGGTATTCTACTAGATAAATCGATGCTGGGCACATCAATGGAGCTACAGAAATATGATCGGAAAGTTCTGGGATAGACACTACCAATACCGCACATAACGAAAATCAAGCCTCAGGGCCATTGCAATATGCGTGAGGCCTGCACCTATCCTCGGCATATCCTCGGCATAGGAATGAACGATTTGTTCACAGGAGGCTCAGCGGCGCGTTCGTTACTGCCTTTATCAATGACGAAGTGCACATTTCATGGAGGTCTCTGACAGGTCTGGCTGGTAATCTTTAGTTCCCTAGGTACCTGTATGCTACTGGCCTTCAGCTGTACTGATGGCTCGGTGGTTCATTGACCTGGACCTCACTCAATCACTTGTCAAGTAGCCTCCAGAATTAAAACAAGTATCTATGTGGACTGATTTTGGCGTTTACACATCTACCCCGTGGACGGGATATTTTTCACCTGTTATATTGTCAGCGTGCATGCTTTCTCTATTCAGAAAATTTCAAATTGGAGGAAACGGGGAAGAGGGCGTTCCAAAACCACATTGAACTGTCTCAAAGAGACGAAGGTCAATGAGGGTAAATTGTGCGGCTGGGAGGTAGGCACTTGAGTAGATGGCAAAAATAACGGTATGTATTTATTGGGAAAGCAGCAGGGCGGGCTACCACCCCTAGGCGTGGGATGTATTGTCGTCATCAGAACAGGTTTCCCCAACGAGTTTTGCACGCACTTTGATCGGACCGGCATCAATGGAACGAGCAATACCAAAGCCAACTCACCGTTGAAAGTCACAGAAAAATCAAGAGCCACAGTCACTCAAAACTCTCGCTCCCTGCCCAAATGTGGGTTCTGAGACGGCGAGCGGGCCCGCGGTCGATGACGTCGTCGGCGCCGGTGCTCTACCGCTGCCCTTGACTCGGCACGCACACTATCACGTCTACTACCATTACGGCTTTGTGACGCGGCTGTCACAGAACTCAATGCCTGAATACGGCCGTACTCACCTTGCTCATAGGCTGGCGGCGGATCTATCCACTCTCCATCCGCTCCGACTGCAACAGGCTGGTTGACAAAAAGATCAAACCCACCCGGCACCTCGAGCTGCAGCGGCACGACTTGGTCAGCATCGACCCCGGCCGGCGGCTCACCTAGCTGCTCAAACAGCACGTCCTCCAACGGCCGCTGATGCTTCCACAGCTGACCCGGCAGGCAAACCCACGTCTGATCCCAGATTCCCCGACTCTGCCACTCGTCCCTTACCTCGGCGTAGACGATATCGTTGATGTTGGCGGGAAGGACCTCGTCCAGCGAGTCGAGCGCCTCCCTCCCACCCCTCAAACCCAGCCGCCACCGCCGGACGCCCATCTCGAGTGTGAAAAGGGCCATGGGGGTGCCAGCAGCGCATGGGGCGGTGTTGCGCGTCCTCGGCCCGGGCCACTCGGCACCATCTGCTGGCGGCGAGCGCAGCAGCGGGTCCCAAGGCCATAGACCGGCCGCCTGCCACCGATGCTTCACCACGCTGCGGGCGGCATCGAGGATCGAGAAGCCGACCTCCACAACGCACAGGCCTTCGGCCACGGCTTGGATCATGGCCTGCGCCTCGTCCAAGAGGTGCGACTCGAACTGGGCTCGCGGGTACGACATGAGACGGTCGCGGGCGATTTCAGCCGCCTGCGAGAGGTACACTTGGACGGCATCGTCGTCCATGGGGATGGCTGCGGGATGGACTTGGAAAGGTGGGTGTGAGCAGGGTTCACGGTTCTGATCAAATCTTGAACTGTTTCTAGTCAGGCTAGGGAACTGCCCGAACTGACAGAAGGTGGAGGAGGGTTGAGACTGACTGGTTGGAAAGGTTCGGGACAGGTGGGCTTTATTTATAATTGTGCTGTCCATTGTGAACTGGGTGTAACAAAGCCATTGTCTTCTTTGTCTACGAGTGCCCAATCATTGTCTTTAAAAATTGCATTGTGCCAATTGTTTTGTATCACAACTTGCATTGTTCTCAAAGCCGGTAAGTGCCTCGTAAAAAGTTGAAGGGATGAAGCATGCTTAACCCTTGGCGATCCGCAAGATATACTCACAGGAGTCCAAAATTCAGCATAGCAGTGAGGGAAATTGAGAAATCAGGGGAGATCGAGAAAAGCCACCTATTGTGACATGCCATCATCAGTCATTGGCAACATTTTGATACCTTTATGGGCTTAAGCGATAGCTTAATTGCGCAGAACTACATATTCGCACTATTGTTCACCGATTTTCTTCGCTTCCGGTTCCCATTACACACGCGATCATGTACTGGGGCAACCAATAGTGATGTAGCAGCCGCCAGCGCTGGTAGACGATGCAGTGGCAACATCCACGATAAACTTCATAACTATTAGTTTCTTGAGTGAATGGCGGCCTCATCAATTGGCAGGTTAGACACTACCTGAGGGGTTTTCTTCAAGACTATACAAGTGAAATGAACGTATCTGCTAGTCACTCAAGCCACGTAGCTTGATTAGCTCTGAAGACCGGTTATTAGACGATACAATCCGAGACAAGCTGGATCATCACGTCAGGACGGCCCGTCAGCTATCTGGATCGAAAATTGGTATGAGCCAAGCCACGTGGAACCGTGGGTTTGGTCCCCTTGGAACTTCTTGATGGACGAAGCTAGGGAAAGGAGTTTGCACGGTACTAGCCCGCTAGTGCCAATTATTCCAGATTCCACATTGGACGTAGCGAAATCGCCGTGGTTCAAGATTGGAGATGGTAGCACAAAGACGAGTGTTTTGGTATAGATTCCTGGGCATCAATTGGGAAATGGTCACTGGAGCTCTCGTGAAGAGCAATCTTAAGCCACATCTTGTGGGCTGTTTTGGAGTTATTCGGACGCTGATCTCACTCAATTCTGGCGTTTCTAATTTGAAATGTAGGTCAAGGGTGAAAGCCAAGATTGACTGGCTGGCTGGTAAAAGTCTGAGCCGCTCAGATGCTTAAATATTGGAAAACTTAACGAATCAGCTGACCAACATGCCAAACCAAGTGCATTCGTGAGCTGATTCACGCTAGCAGCCTTATCATCGCGCAGGGATAAAGCTCTTCTAAGCCTCTTCGTCCGAACGTATCTATGAAGACGCTAACCTGCTATATTATACGGAGAATACTTTTGACCCTCGTCATCCCAACATTTGATGGCGCAGGCTTTTTTAACGTTGGAGCAGTGAAAAGGCTAGCGTGATGCAATCCAGACCTCACCAGGGGCTTTTAACAAGTTTAGTTGTTGCGGCTGAACCTCCTGAAGAGCGAGAC
Organism: Pyricularia grisea; assembly: GCF_004355905.1. NCBI lineage: Eukaryota > Fungi > Ascomycota > Sordariomycetes > Magnaporthales > Pyriculariaceae > Pyricularia > Pyricularia grisea. The sequence continues at coordinate 505,224 of NW_022156716.1, forward strand.
ATCTCAATATTCTAGGCCTCTAGTTTGATGCTGTAGACACATCGCCTTGCTGACAATATTTTATTTTGTGATTTTAGCGTCACGCACCGTTCGGAGTATAAAACACACATGCCAAGAAACTCCAAAATTTGATTTTCTTGGTATCGCAACACATACAATCATCACGAACAGTCATTACATACCCTCAAACTCGTTATAAATACTTCCAAGCTACACACTCCGTTGTACACAATCCCAACATGCTCTTCAGCAGATCCACTGTCGCACTCTTGCTTGCCACACTTACTCATCTCTCATTGATCGCGGCTGAAAATGCAGAAGACAGTGTCAAAGTAAAGGGCGGCCGCGGCGGAGGCAAGAGGCCTCCCCCACCTAAAAAGACCAAGCCGTCGCATCAGCCGGTACCGACACACGCAGCGGGCACAGGCACCGGATTCGGCGGCGGCAAGCAGGATTTTGATCCCAGGGGTCTCTTTTGCAATGTTGACAGCGGTACGTGCACGTGAAAATCAAGTTTATCTCCTCCCACTGGTGTATAAGAATCGTGATGAATCATGAGTTGTTGAAGACATGTAATATGACGAAGATACTGACAGACACCGCTGGATTGAATTTAGATTGCACTGATGCGGGCTACCCATTCTGCCGGTGCGCCTATGTCTTGTTCGGCATGCAGGTTGGACAGAATCCCGAGTTTACATATCTCTGTGCTAGCCACTGTGGTGCTAATGGCTGTCTCCCCAACTGCGAGAACTGCATGCCGTGCAAGAGGGATTTGAGCGATGAAACGACTCGGACTCTGGAGGCAGAGTTGTTTGAACTGGAATACTCTTAGATCTGTTGTATGTTCTTGGAACTCAGCATGTCGTTGTCTCTGAGTCTATCGGTGAATCTCGCATAAAGGTCTATCAAGCTTGACATTTAATAGGATAAAAATAAGGTTAAGGATGTCGCCAACTTAACCACTTTGTTTCATTTACAGATTTTCTATTACGGGGATGACAAGGGCGTCTTTGCATTGGAATGCCATCGCATCCAATTGGCCGGCTGTGACATCTTTGTAGCATGCACCGGGTGACGTCCAGCGGAAATTGTCGACAACGAAACAAAAGACAAAGCGGAAACATAATATTTGAGGAATCTTTACACCTTAAGGGCAGTTTTAAATGTTAAAGAAAACCAGATAATGTTTTAAAATGATGAAAGTTTCCGGCCTTTTAAAAACAATTTTTTGCAGAAACTTAGTCCCGTGGACAACCCAACTCGCGCCGTTAAAGTAACGTTTCGATATTTTCGAACGTTTTATAATTGGCAATCACGTTTAAACGTATAATTGGGCCGTCAAGGGACACTGGCACTCCTGCCAAAGAACAAAAGCAGGCGAAAAACAAGCCAACAACGGATTGGATATTAAAAATAAGTTTATTAGATTTTGTGTTTCCATCGGCACGTGGCCGAAAATATTCAATTCAAAATTTCTAAAAAAGGAAAGCGGGGCAAATCAACAATCGTCCAACTATTATACCCCTGCGTATAGGCATAAACTAGCTGTTCCCTTTTTAACACTTGCTCTATCATTTTCTTTTGGAAGAGAATAGCAAAATCGGCGGTGTTATAACTTTGGACGAGGCCTACAAATACATGCGCGGCGATACCGAGAGCCCCGAATCGTCAAACTTGCGCACTTTCACCAGAATTAAACAATGTATATAATATTTATATGTTTTCTATTTTCGGCTGCATAAAATAACTAAACTATAAATATGCTTCTAAATAATGCAATAATGTTAAGCCACTTTTAAATGTTAAAACTGAAACAACTAATAATATAAAAATTATTTATATCAATTTGCGGTGGATTTTTCTTTTTCCTTTTCTGTACTTTTTTTGCACCAATAGGGTTTGGTTCAATATATATTGGCGTCATTACGTTAGTGCTTTTTGCCGAATTGACCCGCTCTTTTCTCTTCTTTCCAAAACAAAGAAAAAAACCACAAAATAAAAACGTTTGTTGTTTATTTTATTTCAATCCGGTCTCGGCTTAAAATGCACGTTTTTAATTTCGCCATTATTTTGTTTACCGCCTCGGCCGGTCTGGTTTCGGCCGCTGGTAGAGACCAGTATTTTCCACGTAAAATATACCAATATCGGCCTGGAACCGGCAATCGAATGGCCAATAATCAACAGACGGTTCCGACAAGAAGATTTAAATTGCCCAAAATTCCCCTTTTTAAAAAGCTACGAGGCAAGAAGAATGAAGAGGAGGAACCCACAACATGTCCCGCATTTGACTACGCCGGGAACGCAGAAGAAACGTCCGAAAGGCATTGCTGCTTTAGCCCAGGCCCAAATAAGCCGCCGGGGAGGGACGGAGTTCATTGCTGCTACCTTAAAGGAGCCACACCGCTAGCTCACCAAAAGCAGTTGTCTTGTGGGCATAATCACTTCTCTAGTCATTACGAGTTCTCTCGTTTTAAAGGCTGCAACGAGGGCACGATCGAGCCCTTGGACAAGTGCATGGGGGTTGTTATGATTGGAGGTTATAAACAGGCATAAAATATTATTAGAAACTAATATTATTCCCTTTCGATTTAATTTCGATTCCCTGTGTTTGATTTCTCGAAAGCCTCGCATTCGGCTTTTTCTCCTTCATTGTTTTGCGTTTTGTTCTTTTTGGTTTGATTTTGCTTCTTCTACACTTTGACTTAACCTTCGTTTTTGTTCCTCTTTTCAGTTTTTGTCATTACTCGTTCCCGTTGTTTTTTATTTTGCCCTGAAATACCAAAAGAAAAACAAATACAAACGGAGCGTAAAAAGTTCTAATTGAGCAGTCAAATTTTGTAGCCAATACTTAAAATATACACATTATATTAATGTTCCGATTTCAATCTTACATTATTCACCCTTTGAAAATTGTGAATTCCATTTAACTCCTTTATTGTTGGCTGGACGAACCGAATTCCGCAACCCTGAATAAATTGAAAAGCCAGAGTCGGTGGTGTGATTGGGACTTTTGTCGCAGGCTTCGCTGTATTTTACGGGAAAGCGTGATAAACTCATGGAAGAAATTGGCGAAATTAAATTATATGGCGCTGTGTTGGTAGCAGTAGCCAAAAATGCAATTGCGAAAGTGGAATCCGCAAAGTAGTTGTCCTATAACATAACGTTGCGTACCCCCTGTTCGGCACCCCCCCTGTTCGGCACCCAAAAATAACAACACTTTTATTTTTATCCTCCAACTTCTATTATAAATATCTCGATGAATCTTTCACTTTTGGATTTACTTTTTTCTAATCTTGATTCTCCATTTTCCAATGAAGCAATATACTGAAAAACAGCTTATATCTGCAATTAACGACGTCAATAATGGCAATCCAATTGCAAAAACCTCCCGAAAATGGGGAATACCTAGGTCTACACTTCAAAGTCGACTTAAAGGTTCTCAAGCTTATAAAAAAGCACAAAGCCCTTTTCAAAGGCTTTCTACGGAACAGGAAAAGCATTTGGCTGATTGGGTACTTACCCAAACAGCTTTAGGGCTTCCGCCAACGCATCAAGAATTACGCTTTTTTGCCGAACGAATTCTTCAAGCCGCCGGAGAGACAAAAGGCCTTGGAAAACGTTGGATAACTCGTTTTTTGGCTCGTTATCCAATCCTTAAGACCCAAAGGCCCCGTCGAATAGATAACGCCCGGGTTAATGGCGCTACTACGGAGGTAATTAAATCTTGGTGGCTTTATATTACGAACCCGGTTATTAACGCTATTAAACCGGAAAACCGTTGGAATATGGACGAAACCGGTATAATGGAAGGTAAAGGATCTAACGGCCTGGTATTAGGGCTTAACGGGATCCGGCCGTTGCAACGGAAAGAGCCCGGAACGCGGGGTTGGACGACTATAATCGAATGTATATCGGCTACGGGCGTTGCCCTCCCTCCCCTTGTTATATTTAAGGGAAAAAACGTACAACAACAATGGTTTCCGACGGATTTAAGCCTTTTCGATAATTGGAAATTTCACGCAACCGAAAACGGGTGGACAAATAACGAAACGGCTATCGAATGGTTAAAAAAAATGTTTATTCCGTATACCCAACCTTTAACCCCTGAAAAGCGGTTATTAGTTTTGGATGGCCATAGATCACATATAACGGACGAATTTATACTTTTTTGCTTGTAAAATAATATTCAACTCCTATATTTACCCCCTCATTCGTTACACGTTCTCCAACCATTGGATCTATCGGTTTTTGGGCCGTTAAAAGAAGCTTATCGACGTCAACTTGGATTTGTTAGCCAATTTTGCTGTTCAACAATTATTGGAAAACGAAATTTCCTACTTTGTTATCGAAAAGCCAGATTAAAAGCATTTATAGCAAAAACCATTCAATCTGGTTGGCGTACAACGGGGTTATGGCCGGTAAACTTGGTTAAACCACTTTTAAGCCCTTTTTTGTTAAAAAATAGCAACGCCAACGTTATAAAAGATAAAAACAACGGTTTGCAAAGGGATAAAACACCGGAAAGCCCAGCCCAAAAAATTAACGACCCGTCTTTACTTATTTGGAAAACCCCTAAAACGACCCGAGATGTCCGATTTCAACTGCAAAAACTTTCCCAATCCAACAAAACCAACGCTACTTCACGTCTTTTATTTGCAAAAGTCCAAAAAAGCTTCGAAGCTAAAGATACCCTTTTGGCTAGCGCCCAGCAAAAAATCAGCTTATTGGAAGCACAACTGGAGGCAATACGGCCGGTTAAAAGGAGGAGGGTGGTTCCGGATCCAAACGAGCTTTTGGTTAACAAACAGAACATTATTGGATTGCAGGAAAAGGATATAGAAAATTTGGAACCTTTAGCTGATGAAGAAGAGGTTAATGAACCGGAGAAGCGTGAAAACGATTGTATTTTTGTCCGTTGATAATTTTATATTTAAATCAGCTTATAAAAGTAGGCATTTCGTTGTTAGATTTTCAGGGTGCCGAACAGGGGGGGTGCCGAACAGGGGGTACGCAACGTTAAAGTCTAGCTGGATAGGGTCAACGAACCACTAAAATTTAATAGCGTCACGCTTGTAAAGTGCAAATCTAATCTCGTATTCATAACACTCTTTCCGGTTTGGCGTATGAGAGGCGCATTTGTTACTGCACCTATAAACGCCTAACCTAGTTGTTAAACAACCAGGATCGCACTAAATTACGTATCTCAATAGCTTGAGAAGTATGACGAATATAAATATTCAATGATTCTAGTACTTACATGTATCTCCTCCTGGCGTGAATTGTATCATCGCGAGAGGCATGCCGTATAAGAGGGATTTAAGCAGTGAAACGACTCGGACACTGGGGGTAGAGCTATTTAAGCAGGAGTAATCCTATGTTCAGTTCGGTGTATTTGGAGTTCACTATTTGGTTGTTTATCGGGTCTAGTAGGAAGCGTTTGTTGAAGATTTGCTAAGCCCTATATTAAGTATGAACATTCTTTTGTCGAGGTGTTACTTTTTTCGAATCTTTTCTTGACCATGGAGTCCCCATGCATGGCGTGCTTTCCTACTCACAGAAATTCAGAAATGACACGGATCAGGTAAGTGGTGTCCTTAGGCATCCCTATTTACTCCAGTGACTTTTGGCTGTATCCGAGACCATCCGCGCAGCCTGACCACCCACAGGTGTAACGCAGCAGCTCCGCGCTGACATATGGATCCATCCCATCATGTCAAAGCCAAGGCGGTAGGCCGCAAGAGCTGTATGAAATACCGACACCCGCTCATTTTCTGCTTGCGCTTATGGGTAGATAGTCGGTCGAGCTCACTCTTATTGACGAGAACAATCAGAGAGCTCTTGTCATCACAAAGGTCTGCTCTCACAACGAGCCCCAAAGACTCTCGCATTTGTCCTTGCACTCAATATGGCTGTGAGCCGGTCGACCACTTTTTTAAATGGATTTGCTTTGAGGTCCCAGCCCACGACGTGTTTCCTATCGCAAAAGACTCGTCGACGCTACTCTGCGGAGTCCTATCCGCATGGTCGAGCTTCTACTCAAATCAGTTCAAAGTTTCCGTATAGACATGTCGGGAGGCAACAGCAGCGGAGCAATTCGCATTCTCACTTTTTCAAGCTCTCAACTTGTCGCATACATGCCGCGACCCTTCCCTGACAGCAAAATGGAGGTATCAAGGAACTACACCATCGCGAGAGGAAGCCGACGAGATCAACGACGCTCGAGCCGAATCGCTTCAAAAGTTCGAAGCACTCGTCGCGGAGCTCACGCTCGATTACGAACGTGGTGCCGATGACGGAAACCCGTTCCGGGTCGCAAACCCTAAGGAGTTTTGGCTTGATTGCTGGGCCTCTGGCGTCCACCATGTACTGGTGGAGCTTGAAAGTCTAGAGTTGACACAGGAAGAGAAACAGGCCGCCGAGGATGTTGGCGTCGTTTGGTAAGGTCCTGAGAGGTTTTCGGGGCCAGGGAACACACCATATTATTCAGATGAATCGCATGGGTCAGATGATCAAGAATCTGATGTGACGATGGAAGCGTTTCGGGAGAGATTGCAGGAGATCACTCAGAATACCTGATTGGAAGTTGTTTCTTCCGCTTACCAGTTGGTAAATAAAGAGCTTAGGCTTATACTCAGAAAATTCCCATGTTTTTAATGGATCTGTTAAGAGAAACCTGCCAGACGCTTCCGCATCATCCAAGTTTTGCGCAAGTGTAGGGCTGAATGGAGTTTCGTGTTCCTGTCAATCCGCAAGTGTCGGAAAGAGGCTGCTGTATTACGTATGTGATCCCTCAAAAGCAACTTTGAGATGATGGTAGGAGGGCAAAACAAAACCCCTATTTTTTGGGTTCAAGCATCTACCATGGACACTTACAAAGCCAAAGGAGGCAATGTCGCTACAGTCACCGTCTTGAAATCACCGTACTCGATTAAGTGTCGACGGGAAGGGCGGAGGGATCCTCCTTGAAGTCTCAGGGGCTGACTCGATTGCGGCTAATCTTAAATCTAGTCGTATACTCCCCCCTTAGTTTGAATCATTGACAAGGTGGGTCTGATAATGGAAAGATGAGTCTTTCAACAATGGGAAATCGTGAATTCAGCTACGCAGCTAAGCTGTCGGTTCTTTGATCGCTAAGATCGAAAAGAGATAATATGTCAGGGTCTGTATAGAGACAATATGTCAGGGTCAGTATAGAGATAATACGTCAGGGTCTGGATGGAGATATTGATGATCCCTTAACTGGCTGTCTGCCATTTCCGTCCGTCTTATATCGAAAAATCACTGAATCGTCGCGGTAGAATGTATATCAGTGGAGGTTAATTTAGATAGAGGTGGCTTTTGTCCCACTTTTCATGTCTTCCCAAATTTAGGTTGACAAAACCGCCTCACTTGGGGGCTGTGCGTCATTAGAGTTTGATAATCCTTGTTTGACATTTTCGAGGATCCATTAACGCGGTTACCCTAAAAAAAAAAACCCAATGCTGTGGTTCCAGTCCGGCACGGCGGCTCGTGGGGAATAAGAGCGACAATTATAAATGATTTCCAGCCGCCCGCCATGGAAATCCACTTTCTTTTGGTTCCTCATCAGCATCAGCCAGTCATTCTTTCATACCAAGCTTGTGCATCCAATCAACGTCCATTCGGCAACGAGTAATCTGCTCTCCAGCAATTCCTTTGCCTGTCATTCCTTCGGACTTGAACATCCCAATTTCATTTTTCATTCCTTTCGAGAGCCCATCAAACGCACGCCAAAATGGTCTCCTTCAGTACTCTCATGCTCGCCGCCGCGGCATCCCTCGCCGCAGAGGCCACCAATATACCCCGTGGTGGCACAAGCACGACGCCAATCTGGAACACACTACCAGATACACCGGCTCTGCCCTTACCAATCTCCAGCACCTTGTACCCTATCAACGGCGTCAATCTCTGGTTGCAAAAGTACAACGAGGTCAAGGGCCGCGTCCCCATTGTCATGTCGCACGGCGGCCTGGGCCACAGCGCCTACTTTGCCGCCGTGATCCAGGAGCTCATCAAAAGGGGCCACTACGTCATCGCCAGCGATCGTCGCGGCCACGGGCGCAGCACCTTCAACTCTGACGACAAGTTCACGTTCGACATGTTTGCGCAGGACCAGGACGCGCTGCTCAAAGCCGTCGGCGTCACCAAGTACATCTTTGTCGGTTGGTCCGACGGCGCCATCCAGGGGCTGTCGGCACTTATGAACCCTACCCTGGCGCAGCCGATTCAAAAGGCGTTCCTCTTTGGCACCACCGCGAGTCCCAATGACGAGAACCCGACCTTTAAGACCAACCCGATCTTGTCCCAATTTATAACGCGCGTCGCGGCAGAGTACGCACAGCTGCAGCCCAGAGCAAACTTCAGGTTGTTCGGCACAAAGGTCAGCGAGCTGGAGGCCTCTTTGCCGAACTTCACCCCCGCCGACTTTGCAAAGGTCGACGGGACCAAGGTCACCCTGTGTGAGGCAGAACACGAGGAGGCGGTTATCAAGGGCACCGGGCAAAAGATCAGCCAGCTGATCAGGGGGAGCAAGTTTGTCACGCTCCGGGGAGGCAGCCACTTTGCGCCATTGCAGATTCCGGGCAAGTTTGCTGATGCCATTGAGGCTTTCTTGAGGGCATAAGATGCGGTTCTTTGGACTTGGGGATGAATTGTGTGGATCGGGACGTATTTTTTGACACACACTAAAGAACAACGTGCAGCCTGAATTATAGGGTAGGAAAGCCATATATTGGGTCAAATAGCGCTATCTAGCCAAAAAAAAAAAGCGCGGAGGCTTTTTTATCCTGCTCCTAACGCTGATTTAGCGCTCGCTGTCATGTGATGACTCGATTTATCGGATTATTCAATGCGACATTTTTTATAGATTTTTAGCTTGAATAGACATTTTGCGAACTTGAGTATTCACAGGTCTAGAGCTTGTTGAGTGAAGGTGTTGTGTCGCCTAGTAATTTCTGTGCAAGCTCTTCAGCATTTCCAAGCAGGAGAGAAATAAGATGGTTTGGTGTAGAATTAAAGATGCCGATATTCACCTTAACTCTCTATTATTCTGCGACACAGTCAAACATTTACCCACTTTTCATGATATAATTCAATGCTCTGAAGCTTGGTAAGAGACAAAGAAAATGAGCGATCCTTTGTGCACTTGCTGTCTTTCCACGCCAAGTTTAATACAGGAGTGGTCGTAGCCACTCCTCTGCTAACATGTTTTTACGAGAGGGAGTAGGAGCAATATCCATCACCGTTATTTCCATTTGCTCACGCCAGTTTATACTTCAGGCTTCGTACGGCTTGCTTGACGAATGCATCTCACGCATTATTGGTTTGCTCGTTTTTGAGACCATGTGATCCCAAGCTTGAGTATTGGTTTGCATTGATACACAGCACGAGTTCATTGATATTTTTGTTAAAAACAGATCAGACAGAGAGTTCCGTGAAAATGTTTCTTTTTGATTTGAACAATAACCAGATCAATGAAAGAGTCATTCATCTCCCACAGAATCATCTAATAATGCTAAATGTTTGCCCAAAAGTCTCAAAAAAACGAGTATGAGCCTTATTGAGAACTAAGCAATGCCCCTTATGCATCACTTTGGAATGTGTGACTTTTTCTGTTGGGCTGAAATGGTCCCCCTGTCAAACTATAGTATGTATACCCCTTTGGTACATTACAGTTAACGTTTGCGCATTGACCCTGAGCCTGGCAAGTATGTCGACCGCCCAAGACGCCAACCACCTCGCCCAGATTGAAGTGTGTTGCTTCGGCGAGGGGTCCAGTGTCCCGGCCGCCAGTTGGGGGAAACCGAATAACAACTCTGCAATCGTATAGAGGTATGTTTGCCTCCGAAGCCAAGGTGTTGTACTCGGGGTTCCCGTTCTCAGCAAAATAAGTTGTTCTTCTGGTAGGCCAGCTTTTCCCGAAAATGTCGAGCCTCCAACTCCGAGGCATCGTGCAGCGTAAAGTACTGCAAGACGGACCTACCTCGCACTCATATTGACCTTTCAAGACCTTAATCTTCTCGTTAAAATTGAGGTGGGTTATTTCGGCAAGCCCAGAGCTGCCTTCACTACCCGGACGAAAAATTTTAACTCCGCAGGCGTAGCTGGGATCGCTGGTAAACCAGGTGGTCTCTTCAGGCCGCCTACCGGGAGGTGGTCGGTTTGACGCTTCGGATTTCCCCGTCCACCCCGCAAAAGCGAATGATGGGGAAAGGGCCAGAGCGGCAGCGGCAGCAAAGAATGTTTTGACCTGCATAGCTGTGGTGTTGAGCGTCCAAGCTGGCCAGGATTTGATTTTTGTTAAGGAAATAGATATGGTAATTATTCCTTGTAAATACCCCTAGACCAAAGTGGTAAGGCTTTGTAGTGTCGATGTCACCAAAGGGCTGTGGAGAAGGATAAAGGAAAGACTTCTAATTTGGTGACTTTGAAAGAATGAGGTTCAAAGGTGTATTTTGTTGAAGATGGGAATTAGAGAGGAAGGGGAGAGGGAGTTAAATAATTGTAAAATCAACAGCGATTATATTAAGAAAATGCATGTAACGAAATAATAGCCAGTTGCGAGAAACTGAAATAGATTGATTCATCGGCCGGCATTGCGGACTATTTTTTGCATGTTGAATTCTATCTAAATATAAAAAATGATTGTCCTATCCTTGATCGCAAAGTCACCAAAATAAAATTTATTCGTAAATTTCCGGGTTGACCGATCACCTTTTCAAGGAGACCGCAGTGTAATCACTACTCATGGTATTTACGTCGGGCTCCGCTTTCATGCACCAAGTGGTTTAACTCTTGTTAATGAGAACTCTACTACAGTAGGTGTGCAATTTTATTGCAACCACCACGGTGGGGGTTTGACCCTGTTGGGTTGCAATATTTTTGCACAGGTGCTATACCTTTTCATTCTTCATCCGGTACTCCAGATACCCTGGTCCACTTGTAGGTAATGGCTTTTCAAGACCACTTTAATTAGCGCACAAAGCATATAATTAAACTTTACGAGGAGCGTAATAATGGCATGTCCTCGGTTTGAGTCGAGCGCATTTTGGTTCGGCCTTTCAGAGATAAATAGTGGGCCTCTTTTCGCAGCTCACTTTTGTTCCGTGGGCGCTGGAGCTGCTCCCTAATCGCGATCTTTTGTCACGTTCATACCAGGAGGAGTGAGTAGGCTGGGGGGTTTGGTCGCACTCGCAGCTTTACTGGCCGTCTACTGTTCCTGGCTTCCCCCAGGATTTAAATCTGTATTTGCAGGAGTGACAACAGCGTATATATGATATATGTGACATTTAAACCTTGAGATGACCAGACCCTAACCCTAACCCCTGACCAACAACGCACCAGAGTTGGCAGCTTTCATGCGCGTCGCGTCAAGCTCAGCAGCTTTGTTTATTTCCTTTCCTCTCCTCGGAGTAGAATCTCCGTCGATAGGTGCCAACCGACGAGCTTCCGTGCTATGCTTAGCCTAGCTGTGACACCGAACAGGGTGTACGCAACGTTATTTGTTGTTTTACATTGTCTTGGTTAATTTCCACCAAGTCCTATCTAGTTTTTACTGGTTGAAAATGAAAAAAAAGGGTTCTCAACAAATATCATTATTATACAGATTATTTTTTCCTGATTTTAGTAAACAAAGTAACAGAATAATTTCGGGGAAATAGTTCACTGAATTAAAACTCTAAAGCGTCGAAGGCGCCTTGTATATCGCATATCACTATCGTAACTGCTTTCCCCGCTGGCAAGGCCATTTTATATCGTGCACAAGAGCGCAGATAAGGTCTATTGCAAATTTGCGTGGAAACGTCCCTCGTATGTCGGACCCGGAATTCCGTGTTGGACGATATGTTAGGTTGAATGGGAATAACTCTAAGCAAAGGTTTCTTTTTTTTCAAAAAAAGAAAAAGGCTGGGTTTCCATATATTTACATCTTCTTAATGCATAACTGAAAGTTGAAAAATTAGAATGACAATCAAAAGCGGTAACACCCCAGAAAGAACGGAGGGTCGCACCGGACCCGAATATTACGTTGTTGGGGCTTAGGGAGGTTCAACAGGCCCACAAATAAGGCTAGTGCAATTCAGGTCGATTGTGAAGAACCTCCTGAATTTGACGAATCTGGTCATATAATTAACCGTATTATCGCCGTTAGTTCGATGGTTAATATTACAGGTTATTATACGGCCTCATGTTTTGGGATGGTGATTTTCAGGGGTAGACACTAGGGGCGGGGTCCCAACTTACGTGACTTGTCAGGACCGCGCACTTAGTATCGCGCAATTTCTGCCGGATACTATTTTCAACTTGAGGCATATTCTTTATCATGGCCAGGCATATATTGGAGGACCTCAGCATATTAGGCCCTAAAAGCCCTAACCCTACATATGTGGCCTATATGGTTGTAGTGGTAGCGCACGGGGCTCGAGCAGGGTAGGACTATGTTGAGGGCCCGGAGGCTGCCGAGAATTGGAACTTTATATGAAAACACCACAGAATTTCGCGACATCACATTTTTTCTGGCCTTTTTGGCTTCATTTGAACGCGGGATTTGTGCAGTCTACGGGGTGAGTGCACGGTGCACAGAACTGTGCATGCGCTTTCTAGCCGCGTGATAGACCGCACGGATTCACGCACACTTTGGGCGTTGTTGTTACCTGTTTTTATCAGTAGCCTAGCTTTGATCATGACATATATTCAAACTTTGCTATATTGTATAGCGAACCTATCCTTATTTTGGCAGCCATTTGAGGTTACATAATTCTTCTATTATATAATCTTAGGTTCTGCTGACAGTATTTCTTTGGGCGAATGTCGTTAAGGGCGGTGGAACCCCACCTGGTCTCCCTGGTACCGGCCCGACCTTGTGTGCTGGTCGTCGCAGGTGCCGACGTTGATATTAGAAAGAAGTTGAGTGAAACTGCTCTGCAAAGCCCTGCAAAGGGTAGATTAGTGCAGGTACTAGTAAGGAGGGTTCAAAAAGCCAATATATATTCCGACCGGTTTCGGTTAAACTAAGCACTATTGGCGTTGTAGTTGAGGATAGACGTTTTGTCGAGGCATAGTTCGCAGGGTCATATACATCATCCACGTTAACATTGAGAAAACAGACTGTGTAGCGTATAGCATTGAAAAGGTACATCTTTAAAAACACCCCCAAATATTGTCCAGTTTGACTTTTAAAAGTTGACTGGCTTTACTTTCCCATCGGCGCGTGCCCCCACGATAGAAATCCTGCCGTTTTCCTCGTAACTAGCTTCACAGTTCGTGTTGTTAAAAGTAACCCATACCCCCATAATTTCGTGACTTTCTCCTGACGGAAGTGTGCCCCGAAGTAGGACAGTATTCGGTCTAGCTATATCATAAACGATATAATTGCATGGAATTGCGGTGACGCTTAGAGTATAAGCAAGAGCGGCCGCGGCGGCGGTTGTAGTCCAGAAATTCATAATGGTAAAATGTAAAACGCGGAAGGTATACACTTTAAATAACGGTATGAAAATTTGGAATAAGAAACGTTAATTAATATAAAAAGAGATTTGAAAGGTAGGTTGGAGGTTTTTTCTAGGCAAGCGTGGCGTCTTTTATAAAGATATGTGAAAGTATTAACGTTATTAAAATAACTAAAAATAGCACAATTAAGCTATAATAAAAAGGTCTGGTATATTTTTAGTAAAACTCGCCATCTTTACAAGCAAATAAACCCCTTTACACTAATAGTGGGAACTAGAAGAGTTTGGAAAGTGTGCTTTGACTAATTTCGAAAGATTAAACAGCGGTATTATGAAAGTAGGCCTCCCGGAGAAAAGGAGCCGCGAGGTGGATAAACGGATCGTCGCAGTTTTTAACGAGCACCGAAATAAAAGTTAAAAGTTAAAGTTAGTTATATATAGTTAATATTATTAATTTTCTTTATAAATGAAATATATTAACAAGTTTACAGTGTTTTAAGTGTTACTCTCGGATATTCTAATCCGTTAACGGAACGGTTAATTTATTAAACTCGGAATAAAAGCTATATACTGTAATATGTGAGCGGATTTTGAATAGTTTTTACCTTCTTTTAACTATGTAAAAATATTTATATTTAATTTATTTTTTTAAAAGATGTATTTTTAGAGGTTTTTAATTAAATTAAATATTTGGGGTTTCCGCTACATGTGAGTATATATAGTCCGTTCTTCAGGTATCCATTTACTTCTGTAAATTTAAAAAGGTTTGGTATTATTTATGGAAAATAATATACTTTAGCTTAAATCTTGCTTTTTACGTTTACATTATAAGCAGTAATGAGAATTAGGAAAATAAAAATATTTTAACATACGCTTATACAAATTCTTTGGGGCTCGGTGGCTTTAATTTCGGTTAATATTTATATTAATGTTGGTAATTTCCGCAAATAATCGTAATGTTATAATATAATTTAATAACCTGACCTGAATATAACAGAATGAAAAAGAAACAAGAAAATCAAGGTACCGTAACCTTTTATTAAATAAAATATAAATATTATTAGTAATAATTAACTATGTATTTAAACATGTTAAAATAATAAGATACTAGGATATAAATAAAGAAAAATACTTTTATATAAAATTTCAAAAACAGGTTTATTTATAATATATTATAATTATATTTTATCCACCAGTATAAGTTTCCAAACCTGTTTTCCCCCAGCTTTCTTATATTGCGTTACTTTAAGCTTAGCGATTTGTAAATAATTAAAAGTATATACAGAATTAAATTTGTAAACAATATATTATTTATACTGTTAAGTGTTATGCATGGTAGAATATTATATTTTAACATTTAAACTGTTATATTATCTTTACATAATTAATACTGGCGTAAACAAAAGCCTTATCCTTTATTTACCGGCGGTTCAAACCACTTAAAACTCCATTTATATTACTGTAATTACTAATAAAGTTTATATCATTTATAATATTTATTATTACCTTATTATAGTAAAAGACATATTACCCCCACTATGTTGATAAAACGTATAAAACGTATGAAACTACTTTTACTCTTTAAATTCAAACTTAGTTATAATGAGTTTACTCTTTTAATAGCGGTAAAAATTATTAATGTGATTAAAATTAATATTAAAATTAATCTATCTTCAAATATTTACATAATAATACTTAACTTAAATAACCGCGTTATCCGAATCTTTCCACCCGAACTTTCGAACAACAAGCCAAGCCATAACCTACACATTAGCCAATACTAGCACTGTTCTGAAGACAGTGGCTTGCATGCAAACATCAACGCTGTCTCCGCCCTCATAGGGCAGAAATCCTTGTGCCAAGGTGAGTTATTATTCTATTGGCATCCTCGTTGCTTATGTGCGAACTGTGCTGCTAATCGAACGAAATTATGTAGTGAAAGCACGGCGCACGCAATGTGTGGTCGGCGTCTCAGTGCCCTCTCCATCCCGCCGCAAACGTACTTCATCCTGCTCTCTCCATTGGTACCATAACCTGCTTCCTCAAATCTTCACAAAACCCTCCCGCGCGGCATCTCATGGTCGCTGCTGCCTATATCCTCATCGCTAACCCAGTTAAAACCCTAATCATGTTATACGATAAGTGGATGAAGGTGCTCCTAGACCAGTCTTCCATGTTCATAAAAATAAACCAGCAGACTTCTTCTGCTGACGGGATGGCGATCGCGAAATATTCACCATCGGAATACAGCCTAAGTGCAAACCAACCGCAGCCTGTAATGTCTTTAATCATAGAATTCGACACAAGGGGCATAGAAGAGACATCAGAGCCAAGTTCAAGCCCCTCTTTGAGATGCCTAAGGTCAAAGTTGGTGGATATCCATCCATCCTCTTCGCCCAAACGTCTGGAGGTGAGAAGCTCGGCCTGAACGGTGGCCCAAATCCTCCCCAGCGCCGGACTTGCGCAGTATGTATTGTAGATCTCTTTGGCAGAGGCGTAATGCGTACAAGGGAGGGTTGAAGATGCCAACGTTCTCTTGTCGCTCGAGCGTTGAGCTGCCGCCAGCTCCATGGTCATGATGAAGACGTCCCACCCCAGTCGAACCTCGGATGCCCACTGATGGCACGGCAGTCCCTGGAGGGCATGCGCAAGAGCTATGGGAGTCATGGGGATATGTTGACAGTCTCCTCCGTCCGGGGTTCCGCCTGTGAAAAATAGGAGTGGAATTGCGAGCTTGGCTTCGTCCAACGGATTGGCGTTATGGACGAGCATGCAAGCGAGAATCGCAATGGCCCCAAACAGAGTCTCACCCGGTGCACTGTAGCTCGCCAGGCAATATGCAACCATGACGAGAGTATGTAGCGGCTGCGGCCTGAGCTCCTCTCCACAGGAACATGTCCGGACGAAGATTCCAGACTCCAAACTGATATCTGGACTCCAAGGAGTAGAGAACAGTGCTGTGATGAAGTGGCACACCGCCTGGGCTGAAGTGTGGCAAAAGGAGTGTTTCCAGGACATGGGGATCGACGTCCGGCCGGAGGCAAACAGTTGGCGCACGCAAGGTGAGTCGAGATCCCACCTCCCGCAAACGTCAATGCCTTCTCCGGGAAACCTTTCAGTCTTGCCCAGCGCCTCGCAAACTATGGCTGGACTGACTGAGGTGTGTGAGCGTAGGATGGTAATCATAAGAGAGTCCAGGATGGTATGGGGACAGATTGTTTCGGTTCAGACGTTGGACGGAATGTTGCCTTTGCATCTGGTTTACCAAAAAGTCGACGATAAGACAGCAACTGCTTGCCCCACGCAGGTGTGTAGCTGCCAAATGAAAGGGAAACAACTCTCCCAGTTTCAATCCGCCGATGATGTACTTAACAAACAAAATCAGGGGATGAGCACTTACAACCCAGGTGAAAGCTTTGGCAAAGACGCTGACCTTGATTCATTCTTGATGTGTCTCCTCAGTTGTGTTTTCTGCTTTTCCGACAGCTCCTTCGCGATAACTCCCCTACGGAGCGCGATGTGGGAGGTGCTTTCTTTGGTGTGTTGACGGCGGGCGTAACATTGAATTATCTTGTCTCTCTCCTTAGTCTTGATCCGTTTCTCTACGCCCCACGACTTGAGGCGGTAGCAGTATTGATGTTCACTGGGTTATGAAAGATAAGAATGGCTGGTACATCAAAAATTGGTGGACAGGTTGGGCACGTTGACAATGAGTAGAACTGATAAAATGGACTGACTCTACTGTGCATCAAAGCCATACACATCTTTCATGTGTTTTGCCAGATTTTGAAGGGACATCTCTTTGTTGATGAACAAGTCGATGATAACTTCCTGGAGAAGGGGCCATCGTTTGTCGTATGGGATAGAACAATCCATTCCAGGATGGCCTTGGGCAGCCATGGTGAGATGGGATTACCTAAGCGGAATGGAAGAATTGGTTGGTCAGATCCAACGGAAAGATTTGTGCGGTTGTAGATGACAGCGATAAGGAATCTGCGAGTGCACACGATATAGATTAGATAAGGTAAACATCTTTACTAATATATGATGAAAAAGTGTCTACATATATTTCGTCATTAATAGGTATACTGTCGTATAATACTCTAGTAGTACTAACAACATTACCTTTGTTTATATATCAACTAATTCTGATACAGATTCTTCAGGATTCATACCAAATCTACCTAAAGGTGAGTTCATTAATAATTTAGATATTTCTTTTTCAAGGGGATTATTAGTATTAGACAAGGTCTAGTGAAAGTTGTGGGCGAGAGGAATGCCTGCGAAATCTCGGAAGAGCGACTCGAGGAAGAAAAACTTTTGTACTTTTGTGGCTATCCTCGATGCAAATCGCCAGGAACTCAAACAGTGCACCCTGTCGGCTGCATCCTGTCTGCAGGCATCTTCACTAAGTCTCTGTTACTTTCTCGACTTGTCACTTTCCAGTTTTCTTTTAGAACGAGGCAGCGGGCGACCCAGGGTGCGAACCACTTGTCCACTGGAGGTCTCCTTACTTTGCATTTTGCATAAGAAGAATAGCCAATCAGAGCCCCGTTTTCTTCCAGGAAAAGGCAGATGCGACGAGACGTGGCATGCAACCATCAAGTCGCTGCCCCTTTTGTTGTGCATGCGGGTAGGAAACCTCGCAGCATGCTTGCCCCGGAAAACCGGTCTTCAACTCCCGAGTCCCGCGTCACAGCCCAGTAAGGATTCTGGCAAAGGATGAATGCCCAATCATGCCTGCCGCCACCACTCCAGGCCAGAATTGGTGCCGGGAACTGCAAATACAATGCCTGCATCAAATAGGAGCAGTCACACCTTTGCTCAAAGAGATCAGGTTTGGCCAAGCCTGACCAAAAAGCAAAAAAAAACCAATGGGAGAGAGACCCGTTTGGGAAATCATGATAACACTCAACCGGGTGCAAAAGGTGACAGACCAATAGGAGATCACCGGCTTCCCTCACGAGTCTTCCCGGAATGCAAAAATAAGAAAGATCAATTACTGGTCAACCATGCCGTGCATTAGCCACCACTCCATGATCTTGGTTAGGTCACATCTTGACCACGATGCCCGACTACTCACATGAGATCTACCCATGGAGGCGGTATTTCCGCAACAGGGATAAACGAAACCCAACAGTCTTTTTCCAAAAGAAATTTCCGCCGCGATCGAACGCGTCAATGAATTGAATATGCAGCAAATAGCAGTGGTCGACAAATCGAGAGTAGCGAATCAGAATGAAGATATTTGCCCCGACAGGAGGGTGGCAGGGGTCGCCAATGTCAGAGAAGAACATGTGACATGCCGATAGACAGGTGTGGATAATGGAGCGGCCATATGTGAAGGTAAACATCCAAACCGTCACAAACGGCAAACCCTTCTCTCCTAGTCTCATTGTTCGTCCAGGGTGTGGGCAACAGGGGCGTTATTGAGCCTCCTCGTTGCAGTCTATAAAATCTTGCTGGCCGCTTCCTTCTCCTTCCTTTGACAAACTATACTTTTGACACAAAACCATCCACCCACCTCAACCGCACCCACGCTACTACTTTCCTACCAAGCTCTGCCACTGTCTCTTGATTATAAATCCTATATCTCCTTGTACCTGCTAGCATCATGACATCCATGGACTCTTCCGAGAAATCCACGTAAGTCCAGTGCATCAAGTGCACGGAAAGACACGTCCTTCTCTTCGGAGCCTCGAGTACGATCTGACTAACAACTCAGTAGCCGGAACTCTGCCAGCCGGCGTTCAAAATCCAGCAAGTCCAGCACCAAGGCCCACTGGGGCTCAGCCTCCGGCTCTCAAAACGGGCAGAGCCAAGAGACTGGAGGTTCATCAAGACAAAACAGATCCGGCACGGAAGTCCCAGTCGAGGTCTCCCACAGTGGAGAGGACTTTGCACACATTGGTGCCCAGTTCTATGATTAGTAAGATCACATCCAACCTATCGCTTTGTCATTTCGTTCCAATCATCCCAAATGGGTGGACTGAGGACTTGCTGTTGACATTATTCCTCGCCCATGGGCAGCGAGACAACGGAAGACTGTCTGCATAGGTAACAGGTGGTGTTGACGCTGTTCCTGCGTTTTGTCCTGGGGGCCCTAGCCTATATCGTCTGGATAGGCGTACATAACGCGTCTATTACCATGGGATCGTCTGCTTGGTACATGGGATCTGGGGACACCGCGGGTTCCGGGCGGTCCCGCGTTGGGAGCCCTCCATGGCACTTTTCTGACTGTCGAGGAACGACTGGAAGGTTACTTTCTCTGTTTGCCATACGGCAAATACATGAGCCTAGTCCAGGGGGGTTTGTGCCGTTCTATTGGGGGACGAAGTAAACAGCGTGATTTGCGTTTTATGATACCACTCTTCTGCTCCCGCACTGTAAATCGCTGTGTTGCAACGAACGAAGTAAGCTTATTACGGCTCCTGGAGTTGTTAACGGATCCGTGTTAGTAATTGACGTGCCTTTTTATCTTGTTGGATCTTCGTACAAAGTCCTAATCTGTACAACCAACCAACCCCTCGACCGCTGCATTGTTTGCAACCTGTTATATATTGAGTAGAAATAACTTATACGGGCCAAATTTCAACCTAATTATAAATAGAGAAAATGTGCGAAATCGCCACTCAGCGCCTGTCCGTCGATACGGATTTTGGTCTTCATAACTACGAGCCACCTTTCGGGCATCTCCGAATCCGTAAGCGCATCTACATCCAGAAGCCGCTGCTATTGTAGCGGTCCAGAATTCGAAAGTGCGAAGGCGTAGGACATGGTAAAGAATTCAGCAGGGTAGGGTTTCCTAGCTACACCGAATACTCCCATAACTGATGTGGTTGGAAAGCCGCAATCGTAACTGCGATACCAATGCCTGACATTGCGGCGCATGCAGTAAGTTTTGCGCAAGAGGGTAAAAGTTTCTCCAAGGGGCTTAAGGCCTGCCAAAACCCGCCCATGGGGGCCCGCGCCGGCCCAAATAGGTGGGTCGGGGGGCCCCGTGGGTAGTCTGTGATATTTATTGGGGGGGGGGGGGGGGGGGGGCCCGGCTCGGCCCAAATTTGAGCGCGGGTTTTTTTCTGGCAGCCCGCAGGACCCCGTGGGAAAACCCGTAAATACGTGAATATTTTAAGATTTATATTATTTTTAATTTTTTATAATGATAATATTCATCAATAATTATATAAACGGATATATGGTTTTCTGATTAATACTAATTTAAGATACTATATACTTCTTTTTCTCCAATATTCTTTTCGTAAACGTCGATTTTGCACAAAACCCGCGGATTATCCAATTCGGGTTAAACCCTGAAAGCCCGCGGGCCCCTATTAACCCGTTAAAAAAACCCAGGGGCCTTTACGGGCCCCCATATTGTACCCACGGGTTAATGGGCCGGGCCGGGCCCCCCAGCTTTTCGGGCTTTGGCACGCCTTAAAGGGGCCTGCAACCGAACAAAGGGTTGCGAGGCTGGATCCTGATAACTACCTACGTCGGAAATAGGGAAGCCCGTCTTGGGAAACAAGTCCATCTCCGAATCCAGAGGATCATATATAGTACATTCGCTGTAAACATTGTCCTTGGTAACATGTGCACAACCACATTTGCCCCTTTTTTGACAAGACTTGTATGCTGTATATGCTCCTCGGACTCTAAATTCTCTCCGAAATCCCGGCAAAATCTTAAGCCTCTTTTCGTCGTTGAATTTGTGATGTGGCTGGCAATTCGGACCGAAGCGCACCGTGACGCCCCTTATACGATAAAGACCGCCAAAAGTATGTTGTGTATAGGTAAAAACCGAGCCCCTCCAGATTTGATAATACTCGCCCACCTTTTCTTTATTCAGAATCGACGGTTTGTCGTAGTTGAGGTTTTTGTAAACGGTGATTGGGCAAAGTGTCTCTTTCACTAATTCCAATTTGTTTCTCTCTCGTCGCCACCAACTAGGGTATCGTATCTCATACTCATTAATTCTTTTTTCCCAGTCCTCATTCTCTGGTGTTCTGTATCCTAGAACAGCTCCTTCAGGAATTGACGGTGACCCGTTTCGGCGTTGAATGTGGGAATCGTAGACGCGAAGAGGTGGTCGTTGAGGCGACGGATTATTGCCTGCATTATTCGCGACGATATTGGAAGCGGTATTTCCTTCATTATAGGTGGAAGTCATGCTGGTTTGAAGCGCGGAGATAGTTGAAAGAGAAGCCACGATGGCAAGAAAGAAATAAAAAGTTGGACCTTGCATGGTTGTATTTGTGGAATGAGTTGAAATAAATTAAATTGCTAATAATGTTGGGGAAAGTAGAACAAAGGAAGGCGGCTTAAATAAATTCATGAGTTGGTTGGAAGAAGGCGACAGTTATCAAAAGAGAATGAAACGAGAACAGAAACGAGGCTGCACATACCGACTCACCACAGCTTTTATGTATTATTTACAAAGGTTTATGTATTCCATCATATCATCCTTTGAGGATTTGATTATAAATGTATATTTATAAATACATAATTATAGATAAGACAGCGGACGTGTTCGTTTGCAAACTATCGAGTAATGCAAATCAGGTTTGTCAACAATTCCCAATTACATGCCAGAATAAGAACAAGTCATTACTCTGGTGGTATGGGTAAAATCATCTAACTCCCGAGTAGCTAGCACAAAGCTGTGGACCTGGGGGTCTCCCGATTTTTGGTAATAGCTTTTTTTGCAGAAAAGTAAACATACTTTGCGCTAGGTATTTCGAGCTCCCTGCGGACAGTTGGGTTGGTGGAGGCCCACCACGCATATATGGACGGTGACAAGGGGTTTTTTTTTCTCTCTCGCGTAATACCATAATAGACGATGGTACAATTTTCAATCTGAAGGACAATCAAGTTTCACTTAGAAATTCATATATGTTTTTTTTTTTTTTTGTGTTATTTTGGCTCTATTTTTAAAGCTGCATTCAACAACTCTTAGTATCTTTAATACTCATAGCAGTTCGTCTAAATTTGTGACAACTATTTTTTTTTTCTTTTTTTTGAAGAATAAAGAAAAGAAAAAGGCTGGGGTTCACTTTCTTAAAATACGAACCAATACCTTCCCCCGTCGGCGACCTGTATCTCCCCCACTAACTCGAAAATAAGTCTTCTAAACTTGCCTAGATTTCCCCATAAAAATTCACAATATCGGTTTTCCTCGGGATTGCAGAACATTTTGTGGCTGGTGTGGTGTGCAGAGGGAGAGCTTGCGGGGTAGCCGACATAGCTTTCAATATCAATGGAGCGACGGATTCCTTTAGCTTGGCAATAGATAAGCGTCTAGAACTAGAACTATCTAGACTTAGATTTAGCCGGCAGGATGTTTTGTGTCAAGTCCTTGATTATTTGACGATTCCAGATTGAAAGCTCGACGTCGCAGTACATTTCTTGTTACGCACTTCACACTAGGGACGAGTGGTCATCTGCCGACAACAAGTTGTTATTTGACACGGAAGTTTGAGCTCCTGTAGTCCGTGAGTCAAGATTTTCGTGCTTTGTGCACGGCAAGATGGCTTCTCGGAATAGTTAGTACAATTGGAGCGCACCTCCACTATCCAGCAGAGTGCTCTGCGTAGGGGTCCACGCAAGCCCGTTTTTGTGGGTTTCAGGTGCAAGCAGCCTGCCCTCAGTACCTGAGGACCAGGGGAGTTGGGGGTTTGCAACCACCCCCACCCCCCAGAGTTAAAATTAGGTTGGATTACTGTTCCGCGAAACGATTGACGCGATCTATAGCACCTGTGCAAAAATATTGCAACCCAACAGAGTCAACCCCCCACCTTGGTGGTTGCAATAAAATTGCACACCTACTTTGTACCACTTATCACTGCTGGTCCAACTGCTGCTGTCTCTGGGGAGGGCAGGCTAGGTGCTCAACCAGCGCGAAACACCAACAAGGAAATAAAGAAACTCGATCACAAAAGACTGATGGAATAAGCAGGACCATGCATAATCCTACCCCGTCACAACCGAAAAAGGAAAAAAAAGTTTGGTTTGGTGCATCGCCACAATCGAATGGGGAAAACCTTTGCGCCTTTGGTTGTCAGGATGGATCGGGGGACGAACTGGCATCATTCATACCGTCCTCAATCCCGGCTGTGTGCACCATATTACTACTTACAACCAATACACTGGTGCATTACTACACCTAAATGGAGTTGCAAACGGCCGCCCGTAAGAAACCGGTCACCCAAATTGTATCATGCACCAAAACCTTTTACATAAAACAGTCAAAGCGCAAGATCCTACTGCACCCAAGGATCGTGTCCATCATCCTAACAGGAGCAGCGATCCTTTATTCTGGCGTCCAATCGAGTTTTATGCCTCTTATTTAAGCACTTAAACCCGAAAGAAAGTCTGCTCAATACAATTCAGTCGACAATGGTGCGCCTACAAAGCTTCTTGTCGCTTCTTCCAATCACTCTACTTGCCAGAGCGATACCCACCGGGCCCCCGGACCTAAACCCTACTGTGCACATAGGTGCAACGTTGGACAGGCCGTCAAACCACGAAAAGGCAAAAACAGACAAAAACGGCATCAATTCGGAAACGTATGCGCTGGTCCAGCGGAGGACCTTTAGCGACGACGACTCATATTACTTTAGTGATCAAGGACAGGGGCGTAACCCCAGTTATAGGAAGAAAACGAACGACAGACGACCCTCTCGCAGTCCGAGCTTCTCTAGTAGTTCAAGCAGAGACGCGAGTCCGCCGCGGTCACGGCCAGCGACGTCAGGTTCAGGACAGGATTCTCTCTTCTTATACTTTATTCTCGAAAGGCCGGAACAGATCGTCAAAGAAACAGGTAAAACTTATGAGGGTGAGAAACGAAAACTCAAGGTGGACTATGGAAAGCCGGCAACACAAATTACCGTGGACCAAGTCAAAGCAGACTTTGTCAAGATGTTCGAGGAGGAATTCGCGCAAAACAAAATGTCGAGAAATAATGAAAATATGCTTGAATGGTGGGGCAGAGACTTTTTCTACGATAGCTCGAAGCAACTGGCCACGCCAAACTACCTGGAGGTCCTGAGAAAATGGGATGGCGCTAAAAGTCTTGACTACTACCGAGTCAAAGCCGGCAACGTCATATGCGCTCCCGCTCCGGCAACTGTAAGAAGTTCGATCTGGGAGACGAAGACGATTTCGTCTTCGATCCAGAAGGGCGGGGTGACCAGCAGAGTCCAGCAGTCGGAAGATTGGTTGGAGATTTGCATTGGTAAGGCCAAAGATAGGAGACATGCGGAATGCAGGTATGTGTTTTTCAGCGATCGTTCTACTGGCAGTGTCACGAAAGCAATCCTGGTGGAACGGATACAAGCCACATTCAAAGGCCTAGTGGATTTACCCAGCGACATAACCATAGAATACATCGTCAGGGAAGGGCAAGTGCGGAAGATAAAAACGGTTGAGAGAGCAGATTCTTTGAAAAGCCTGAGAATAGCATACGGGTCTGCTACATTATACGCGAGTTTAGACTTCTAGATAGCAAATATTAACTGGACCATAAAGGGAAACAAAAAACATCGTAGCGCACGGCGGTTGTCTAATTGTCGAATGTGACTCCTAAGCTCCTGCTCATTCGTACGCATTCGCTGCTTTGTAATAGCTGGTCCTCCAGGCTCCTGTTATGTAAACTCCAAACTTTATGGGCATTATTCCCACAAAATCCTTTTTTTACCTTAATAAACTGGTGAAAAGTACGAAATTTCGCTCTGTAGATTATGCTGCATTCGCTTCCTCTCCCAGGCCCAAGCCCTTATTGCTTATTTCCATGAGATGCCCAGACACGGACTTTTAACGTGCCCAACATAGAAATATCACATACTACGATTACATGCATTCTCGTTGCGAACTAGTCAGTTTAGGTACTGTTGATGGTGGCGGAAAACCCTCAAGTCAATAGAGGCGTGTTAGCTCGAATTGAAATCACAGGGCTGGTTCGCCAAGTTCGGCAAGTTTCGTCCCGGGCAAGACTGGCTGACGGTGGGTCGCAGCGGGTCGGCGCAGTAAGCAAATTGAATTCAAAATCGTGAACCAACAGATTCCACAATAACAGGGCGAAAAGACCAAGAATAGTGGAGGCGTGAGGATGCACATCGATCAAAGCTGACTGATCGTCTCCATATCTGACGCTATCCACCACAGTTAGCAATGAGGTTAATTCTGGGGCTCGGCTACAAAAGCCTGCAGCAAATTGAAGAATGCATCATAGCACAGACCATAGAAAGAGTGTACAAAGGATCGCCGATTGCTGGAGAGAAGCGTTAAAATCCGGGTTCTGATCGTCAGAGTTGCCAGGTGATAAACACCCTTACTTTGTCGTCCCTGGGCAAATCGGAAGCTGGCAGGGACCGACTATGGGAACGTCACCAACAGGGGAGATGTAGGATGGCTGTTGCAGTGACATACCCGCAGCATTAGACGACGAGCATTCCAGACGAGTAGTCCGAGTTACGACCACTCCACTTATGCGAATCTTTCTTTCGACTGCTTCCCTCGGTTTTTGCGTACGTTCCTCTGCCAGACATAAAGTCTAAAAACGATAGTATTTTGTTTCTTCTTTTGCATTGATAATTTTATATTCATATAGATTTATAAATGTGACTTTTTGTTACTAATATCCCTCCTTTCACCACTCCGGCCGAATGAATCGATTTACTGCCGTGCCTGATATCCGCTACGGCGAAGCCGCGCAGCTACTACGTCTTCACCTTTTGTGAAACGAATAAGGACGTGACAAATCCCAAGAAAGCTCACTGAACCCCCATTCGAGCTGGACTTCATGGTTCACCTAGGTAACCAAAAGTCGGCTAGGACTATTGAACAAAGAAACATGCAATGGATTGCTTTCGATTTGGGTTCTATGGCGAACAAGACCAGTGGTGCAGTCAAAGAGATGGTCAAACAGTAAGCGGTCCGTCAAATCGCTTAGTTAATCTCGACACCCAAGGATCGGAGTGTCGCCAATGGTATAGCGTGCATGTCAGTACCGGCGTACGTCAAATGCGGAGGCAATTCATGACATGTTGGCTTGTCGCAATCGTCTTTGACCGTGCATCTATATTTCTCGCCAGACCGAACCGTGATAAACACTTCGCTGTTAAGTGCAGTGTCAGCTTCTCCCATCACAGGACGGTCCTGGTTTCGCCCTGATGGGAGACCGTAAATAATGATATTGCATCGTGGCCTGCTTAAAGTGCTTCTGGAAAGTGCTATCATGTTGGCCTTTTGTTCAGCAGTCCAAGGCTCAGGTTTTCTACCGCCACCTGCGAATACACCGGATGGGGCCAGGGACAGAGTAGCAGCTACGGCGAGCAAGTTTCCGAGTTGCATGGTTTCGAGTTTCAAGTTCAGGCTGGCGAAATAAACGAATGTGTTGATACCGATTGAGAATTTTGATATGTTTTGTCGGCTTAGGAAAACTTGTTGAGAAGGTATAACGAAAGACTACGAGAGAATGTGTATAATGGAACTAAAAGAATCTGTAATGAAAACTAAAAGAAAGACAGTAAAAAGAATGGGTGGTGATTGGATTAAGGCCCACGTCTTCAAGTGCGAAGTCGGAAATGTTTCGCAAATTTATACCCGACACCACTGGAATTAGAGAATCCAGCAATGGCTCAAAATAGAATAATGACAGGATCATGTACTAGACCCTGAGTCAGCCCATCACTGTGCGCATTGAGCCTAGAACTAGTCTTGCCATCTCTGTAGCGATCGGACGAATTACACAGCAGAAAGCCTTGTAGCCGTTTCTGTCACCAGAACTTGGAGTCGATCGGATGAACTATATAGATGAAGTTATGTGAGCCATCATATGTACCACTCTTCTGACTGCATTATCATCTTCATTAAGAGGCCTGTGGTGCACGATAATTCGGCAGATGACCGACCAAGACCCCGTGCTTATGATTTTCGTGCATTTCACTATAGTGGTAGGGGTAAGAATCCCACTCCAGAACAGTCAACATTACGCTGAGGGTTGTATGGGTGTTCCTGCTTTTGGTATAACTTTTCTTGTTCTTTTTCCTTTTTGTTCGAAAAAGAAATAATAAAAAATAAAGCTACTATGCGGCAGGTATTTTAAAATGCCCTCGGACAATTAGGTTGGTGAAGGCCCACGCATATACGTACGGTGACATGGTGGTTATTCTTTTTCCCTGCTCCCTTGGTAGGCAGCAGTGTGCCTAATCCCCTTTTACCATGTTCCCAACCTTTTCACGGTGGACTTCCTGTCCATCCCGTCCAACAGTGAGTGGTGTCTCGGGCTTGGCCGATGCAGATCGCAGGTTGAAGCATCAGCCCGAGTCAAGATTTGCTATTTTAAGTCAATGACCCAGAAGCCGGCTGCTGAGCATTTTCGCGGATTTACATGGCAAACCAGTTACATTTTTCCCTCATTCTACCATATACTCACCGAATCTGTGATCCTGGTGGCAGGGATTCAAGTGAACCAACACGGCGGCACAGTCTCCACCATTTAAAAAAAGAAAGGGAATCCACCCCAGAGCTCAGAGATCACAGATGATCCAGAATGCTTTCCCTGAAATTCCAAGGCAGCGGCCACCTACATTGATTGCATTTTCCAGAAAGCACGGCATGGATCTACGTTGGTTTTGTTGTCACGTTTGTGCATACAAACCAAACCAAACCAACAGCTTCCCTCGGCTGACTTTTGATGCCTCTGTTGCTGCATCTTTCCTGGACTGTCCATCCAGTCCTGATAAATGACAAATCTAAAGGTCCAAATCCGTCGCTTGCAGCTAGTCTCTAGACTTTCGGGCCCGCTGTACAGTCGGTGCCCAAGTCTCGGTGAAATGCGCTTCCGAGGTCTCGATATAGGGTGATGCTGAAGCCAATTACGTTGCTAGGTGGGGACATGGCGTCCCGCAACTAATGCCACGAGAAGCTACATAATACCGTGTATACGTTTCTTAGCTGTACCGGCCGGAGGAGCCAGCTATCTCAGAGGTGATAGAGCTTGGCTTGGGATGGGTGGTGGGACTGTTTGTTCAGCCAGAAAAGTTTAATGAAGCTACAAGGACTTGGCAGCCGCTAGAAAATTATGCCGCCTTACCAGCGACGATGTGTTACAAGCCTCGATTATGCCATAAGAGGCATTTGGAATCAGGTAGGTCACGAGTTTTTTGTCAAGTTTTATCTTGGTGTGGCTATTTACCAATACAAATCGCTATGATACCAACAGGTGGGATACTGTTACAGTGGAAACACACATATGTCGATACATAACACCCCGTAAAGCCAAGCAAAACCACGCAAAATATTATATATTTTTGAGCGCACAACCCCAAAAATTTCAGCCACTGCACCAGGCGTATTTCGCACCGACTGCATGCAATTCGTATCAACTGTATGCAATTTGAACTTTTTGCAATTAACACTATTTGCACCTGTATTGCTTCATTTGCAACGTAAAAACAATCGCGCGCGTATTCAACACGATCGACTGGAAATTGTGTGAATTGCAGCCAATATAATTGCAAAGGTGCCAATTGCAGGTCGTGGAGGTGTGCAGGCATCGGTGGTTAAAATTTGTAAGGTTTGCGTTGTACCGGTAATTATTCGTATCGAAAGGTGGATATTTGCTGGTAGCGAGTGTTTAAAATTAACGCAACCCTTCCAAAATCCCACAATAACATTTACGGTGGATTACAGGGAATTTATGGTAGATGCATTAATCTGAACCTTTTAACATGAAATTTAATACTGGTATAAAACGTGCAATTACATGGTAAAATATTCAGAAATCAGACATACCTTGAATCATACAAATCTTTACTAGCCATATGATTTTTCGAATTATAGATTATGTTTTGAGTGAGTTTTGCTTTCTAGAGAAATGTGACTTTTGGTGTGATTTTAGAAAGGTTGCGTTATTTTTTAACACATGCTATATTATGGCGATTTGTGTTGGGAAAATAACCACAGCCTTTATTTTTGGAACAAACTTTGGGAATACGGTGATATTCGCTGATTGATAATGCTCAGCTTGCATGGGAGCTTGCGTATTTTTTCCCATGTGCCTTGACTGACGGATTCCATGCAGGTCCGGCAAAATGCATAGCCTTGAAATCCGCTCTTGGAACAAAACTTTGCGCTCTTTTTTGGAACTATATTTTAGGAGATTCATGCCGCCACCCTTTAGATAATGCCTGTCGAGCTACGTAGGAATTTTTTCAACCAATAATTTGGCTTTCTCATCACTATACGTAGTAATGGGAGCTAATTTGGCTGGTTAATGCTAGTTTGACAATGCCTTTTTTTATTCTTTCTCCTCATGCCGTCAGCATTATCCCAGGTCTATTTCCAGTCTTCCTGTGACTATAAGTACGTAGGCAGATCCATCCGTTCTCTGGATTTTGGAATTCCTACGATATAGACTATAGATATAATGTGTAATCCCTAATTAATATTTTCCTAACCAACAACTCTTTATATTATATATTTTCATTGCCGGCCTCCAATTCGATCTCGACGCAACGCACCTTTATTTCAACCCGATCTCAACGAAAACAAAGAAAAATCGAAAAAGAAGCAATGCAGCTCGCAACTATTTCCACAGCCAAGGGCGTCAGCCTTGGCTCTTTTCCCCAGCAGCGCGGTCCGCCAAGCTACTAGAACAACGCAACAATAATCCACAGCCGTGAGCGTGGTGTGAGGTTGCCTTTTCTTTTTACCAATGACCACCAAATCGTGCCTGATCAGGCTTTTCCGGCCATGCCGGGTTCAAAATACCATATCCACGTTTTAGGGCCGCGTATTTGCCGTCAGCGTCGACGGCAACTGCGGCATGCATTTGCCTGGGGACTCAAGACCACAGAACGGGTATCACATGAAGGGTTGGCCAGTTTAAGGGCCAGCCACGGTTAGCAACCTTTGATTTGTTTTTTACATTGTCGATTTTAATCTGGGCTGAATCAACACACTTGTCTTCTCATGAGATGAAGACGACGCTCAACTAAATTTTTATATTCACTGCTAAAATAGTTTTACGTTTAATAATTACATACTTAATCTTGTTCCTCGACTATGCATATCTCGTCCAACCAATTGTGGGACT
This sequence comes from Pyricularia grisea, assembly GCF_004355905.1. Lineage (NCBI taxonomy): Eukaryota > Fungi > Ascomycota > Sordariomycetes > Magnaporthales > Pyriculariaceae > Pyricularia > Pyricularia grisea. The sequence continues at coordinate 535,785 of NW_022156716.1, forward strand.
GAATACTTCATTTCACAGTACGTATCGTGACTCGCTTTGACTGCGTATTATCCAGACGCTGTACCCCTAGCGCACGGCAGGAACCTTGGGAAGGCCATTGTTGCAAGTCTCAGCGCGCAAGCCTTGACCCTGGATTCACCTTCTAAACCGTCGCGGAACCGTAGCACCCGCCCTTTTCAACGTGACCTTGAACGAAGGCAGCTCGACACTGACCGCAACCCCGTCCTCCCCGAGCCCAAAGATGAACTGGTCCATGGCCCGCATCTGGTACGCCGGCCTGTCGAGCGAGCTCCACGTCCCGCAGGACCCCTCTTCCCAGGCCAGCAGCGCATCCGCCTGTGCAATTTGCTCGGCGGTCCCGATCCCAATCACCCCTTTCCAGCTCTCCCGCTTCTTGTTCCTGAGGTTGATAGGGTACAGCCTCAGGTTGGAAGACGGAAGCTGCGGCGGCGGTGCGTCCGCCGGAGGTGCAGGGGGTAGCGCTTCGGATGGGGGCGGCACGAGGATGACGGGTTGGAGCAGCGCCGCCATGACGTCCTTGCCGCGCACAGCCCATCCGGTCAAATCCAGACCGGGCCCGAGGTCATCCTCGGCCAGGGAGACGGTGAGGGTGGAGTTGGTCGCCTCGTCGCGGTAGAAGCCCGCGTACAGGGGTCTAGCCTCGTCTCGGGAAGCCGCCTCAAGTGCAGGCACGACGCTCTGGAAAAGACGGCTGACGAGGGCGTTGATCCCGAGGGAGGGGAGCTCCGAGGTGGGTCCCGTTGCCATTATGGAAAAGACTACGTCGTAGTCGGGCACGAGCGCGACGAGCGAGCTGTAGGTGATGAGCCCTCCGCTCTTTGTGTAGACTTCGATGCTGCGCTGATCGGAAGTGACGTTTTTGGAGCGAAAGATCTCCCACGGCGCGCCGATCATGGTGCCCGAGGATGCGGTGGTGGCCCAGGGCTTGAGCCACTTGCGGGTCTTGGCGGGGCTGAGGAGCTTGTTGCTGAGGATGCCGTCGGCGAGGGTGATGAGGTCGTCGGTTGAGGTGTAGTAGCCTCCGGATCTGTGGGTGTGTTTGGTTTTGTCAGCGCTTGCAGACAAGACCAAGAATAAGAGGTCAGGCAAACTTACGGATCCATAAAGCCTATATCAGCGTACCACATAGGGTCCTTCAAGCTGATGACACCCAGTTCATCGTCCGGCTTAGTGGCAAACGTATGCTTCATGTTCAAAGGGTCGAGAATTTTCTCTTGCACAAACGTCTCAAAAGGCTTGCCGGAAACCTTGCTGACGACAAGCCCGAGGATTGCAGCACCGTTGTTGGAGTAAGCAGGAGTAGTAAATGGCGCAATCACCGGCCAGTTATCTCCAAAGTGCTGCAAAAAGTCTGCCCAAAAGTATAGCTAGTCAGAGAGGAGAAGCAAGAAATAGATATCAGACTAGGTCCCGATGGGCTTGAGGACCAAAAGCTCTTACCTTCAATAGTGCATTCGCGAACACCCTGAAGTCCAGAACAGCCCGGGAGGGACGAATTGTCTCGCGGGGGCAACCCATAACCCTCAGGGTCGAAACTTTCAAAGGTAGAGAGATCACTGCTGACTAACGTTGTTGAAGATTTGTTAGCACGATTACATGTGCACAATGCCTCAGTGTGAGACCTCAAGGTCACATTCTCATTATTGTCAGGAAGACTCACAGTCTGCCTTGATGCCTGCAAGATGGGAAGCCAGTGCACCCAAGGTAATCTCATCCCAATCGACAAGGGTAATCTCATCCTTGATCTCGGGCTGCTCATTAAGCTTTTCAAACTCTGGGAAATACTTTGTGATGGGATCCTCCAGGCTGACATCGTCGAGCAGGAGAACAGCAAATACGGCAAAAACCTTGCTGATACTGGCGATCCGATACACGGATTTGCCATCGACCTGCTGCACACCCTTGGGATCCAACACGGGCGGGGTGTGATGGTACTCAAGCATGTAGCCGTCCTCGTGGATCGACTTGACGGCTACGGAAAGAGCCGTGTGGTTGAGGCTGGCGGTTAAGCTGTCGAGCAGACCCTTGGCACCGGCGGTCACCATGGCCGTTGCCGGGTGGGTGCTGGGGGATTTCGGCGCGGGAAGAACCGGACCGGGGACGGGGCAAAGGCCATCGCGGGCGGCCTGGACGGTCATTGGCAGCGATTGTGGCACAAAAAGTCCGAACAGCTGGAGGCCAATCAAGGAGAGGAATGAAGGTCTTAACATGGCTACTGCGTGGGAATAACGAGGAGTGGATTGGTGGAACAACAGGACTATGGAGGACAGCCTGCTTACTCAATAGTGAGATTGGCAATGTTGCAACGGGATGCCATCGCGTTTATAAAGTCTAGGCGGCATTGCCTCAAAGCTTTGCAGCTGGCTGCCTAGCGCCAAGTGTTAATGTCTACAGCCGTTGCAAATTGTACTTAAAACTACGCAAACTACGCGGGGTCGTCGTCTATACGGGGGCTGATTGATGCGTGCGGGGTGAGGCGTTATGATGCTGATGGCTGTGAATTCCTACCGCTGATTAACTTGTTAGTGCTGCCAAATTGGTATAGTGCTGATCAAAAAAAGCACGACACTGTGGCTCAGCCCGTTAGACGTGCATGAAGTGGACAAAGACTTAAAATTCATGTTCGATTTGGCATGCTCGTTGATCCTAGCAACGAGATCTGACATGATGCGAGGAGCCGGGGTCTATTTGACTGATCCAAACAAATCTAAGTAGGTAGGTACTTTGCTCAAAAGTTCATGTCGAGATGGAGTATTGCCGTGGTGTCGATTTTCTTTATATGCTTGGCAATTTCCCAACACCTGAGTAACCAAACTATCTGACTACAGTTTAATTTGTCACCTGAGGAATTGCTCTTTGCAAGTCAACTGGACAGTTCAGTCATTTGGGATGATGAGACAGCTTGCGTGAGAGTTGCCTCAATGATTAATTGGACAATGCGCTGCATATGATTGTTGAGTGAGATGTGGACAAGCCTCCAGCTCAAGAAAGTTGGGTAGTACCTGCAGGCGTCGACAAAATTCTCACGTCAATGTTTTCCTTCCTTCCTATTTGGGAAACTATGACGTTATTTAGAGAAAACGCAAACAAAAGTGCAAAGTTACAATTTTCAGTCTCCAGCTGAACAACGCCACGTCCTTGGCTCTCAGCCTCCAGTTTTGGCAAAGTGGCTGTGCTTGCAGTCTGGTTCTGGGCAGCATGGTAAACATGGGATTCCAAGTTTGTTATTTTATCGCCTCGATTTTTTTTTTTTTTTTTTTTTTTTTTTTTTTTTTTTTTTTTTTTTTTTTTTTTTTTTTTTTTCTCTTCTTTGTAATCAACGGGTCCGCCGATCATGATCTTGTTTCCGTCTTCCATTTTGACAAGTTATTTCTCGTTGGTAAGGCGGATACCGTGAGATTGGTTACCAGCAAAAAGAGGAAGCAGCCCACTTTTGTCCACATGGCCTCCTGGAATCTCTCTGAAATGATCTACTGCGATAAGAGGTCCTTGTTCCCACATGGGATATTGGCATAATCTTTTTCCCCTTGAGTGTGCTGCACTAGAGAGACAATTGCAAGTTGCACGATGGAAAGAAAGAAAGAAAAATCTTGGTTATGATCCTCGACTCATAGCCACCATGTACTATAGTATCTAGAGCATTCTACTGCTCGCTTCCACAGTGGCAAAGACCACAAACATGGAATTCTGCCGTCGTCGGTTAGCGGAAGGTGGGAGTGGTTGCGCAAACGAGCCCTATCACGAGTCAGGAATGCAGATCTCACAAGGGATTGGATGGTTGCCAAGCGGGTCCATGCCAACAATTTCCTACGTTGGAAAAGGGCGCTGGTGGATCCTCTCAACTTCTTTCAACTTGTCGTTCTGGGAGTTCCCTAGCTAAGACCACAATTTTCAGTGCCGAGGATCTGGGTCGTCAACCTGTCAGCGATTTGCTTTCAAAAAAGAAAGCTTGTTCGGCCACACTTAACCGGCGTGGCATCCGAGTTGGGCAACCCTCGCCCGAGGACGGAGAATTCGCCGAAATGACGTTTTATTACCAAGTGTCAACTAAGCGGACACCCGGTGCTTAGCAAGCTGTGGCCCGTTGGAGAGTGGAATCACTGACGAGGGAACAATGACGAAAAGATGGGGAACAGTTCATCCCGTCTTGACTATATCAGAACAGTTTGCCCTCCTGACAGGGTCGTCGTGATGTTGGGGACCTTGGATCTTCACCTCCCACCGTAGTTTGTGCAGTCACTCCCGACGTTTGCCAGCGGTTCACATTCATTTCAGACCCTGGGGAATCTAGATAAATAAACCACTAGACCAGCCAAGACCATGAGGACCACCCTACTATCCAGCCTGGCGTGCGCCATCGCCGCCGTCACGGCTGCCGGCAACAGCTCGTGCGCCGGCAAGCAGACCTACGACCACATCGTCGTCGGCGGCGGCCAGGCCGGCATCATCGCCGCGACCCGCCTCGCCCAGACCGGCAAGCACGTGCTCCTGCTCGAGCGCGGCGTCGGCCCCACCGTCGCCACGGGCGCCGACAACGTCCTCTCGTGGAACGACACCCTCACCCCGACCGACGTGCCCGGCCTGGCCCCCGCCGTCCGCGACGTCGGCCTCTTCTCCAAGTACATGTGCCCCGACACCGAGGGCGTCTCGGCCTGCGTCCTCGGCGGCGCCGGCTCCTTCAACTACCTTGTCTACGTCCACCCGCCCGCCCACGACTTTGACGACCGCTGGCCCCAGGGCTGGAAGTGGAACGACGTCAAGCCCGCCGCCGACCGCGTCTACGCCGTCAACCCGGGCTCGTCCATCCCGTCGGCCGACGGCAAACGCTACGACTTTGCCATGTACGACGCCCTGGGCAGCGGGTTCCTGGCTTCGCGCGGCTGGAAGGCCGTCAGCCAGACCGAGCAGCCCGACGAGAAGCACGAGGCCTACTCGTACCCGCACTGGAACATTGGCAACCAGAAGCGTGCCGGCTCCCTGGCCAGCTACCTGCCCGTCGCGCGCCAGCAGGCCGGATTCCGCATGGAGCTCAACGCCACCGTGTCCCGGCTGCTCCGCGACGGTGGCAAGGTCACCGGCGTCGAGCTGGACGGCGGCAAGAAGCGCTTCCGTCTCGCCGAGGGCGGCAAGGTGATCCTGGCCGCTGGTGCCTGGGGAACACCCCGCGTGCTGCTCAACTCGGGCATCGGCCCCGAGGACCAGCTGCGCATCATCCAGAACGGCACGAGCGGCGTCAAGCTCCCGGCTCGCGACCAGTGGGTCAACCTGCCCGTCGGCAAGACCATCCGCGACCACTCCATCTTCACCCTCACCATCCAGACCAACGAGACGTTTGGCGCCTTCAACGCGTCCGCCGCGGCGTTCGGCGTGGCGTCGGCCGAGTCCGACATCACCCTGTACAACGACAAGTCGTCGGGCCAGCTCGCGCAGGGCATGCACAAGCTCATCTTCTGGACGTCCAACAACGCCGGCGGCGACAACCGCACCCGCTACATCCAGGGCTCTTGCTCGCCCGGCGGGCCCGGCCAGTTCAGCATCAAGGCGTACCTGACGCACGGCCTGACGTCCAAGGGATCCGTCGGCATCGACTCGACCGGCAAGATGGTCTTCAAGCAGCAGCCGTACCTCGTCGACGCGGCGGACCGCAAGGCCGCCCTGGCCTTCGTCGAGGAGACGGTCGCCGCCGTCAAGGCCTACCCGGGATGGCAGCTCAAGGGCTACAGCAACTCGACGGCGGTGCTCAGCAACATCGAGCCGGGCAACCACTTTGTCGGCACGGCCGGTATGGGTGAGGACAAGGCGACGTCTGTCGTCGGCCCCGACGCCAAGGTCCACGGCATGGAGAACCTGTACGTCGTCGACGCCAGCATGCACCCGGACCTGCCGACTGGTAACACCAACGCTATTGTTATGGTCGCTGCCGAGGCGGCGATTGGCAAGATCATTGCCGCGCAGCAGTAGAAAAAAAATAAAATGGGGCATTTCGTTTTTCTGTCCCAAGATGTTTAGATGTACTCCGCAAGGAGCGGCCTTTTTTCGTTTGTACATGTCGTGTATATAGCCGATAGCGTCTGTATTTTTTGAAGCATATAGAGCGTTCATGAATAGATTTTGTATCTTCATATTCCCAATATTACTCGAAGCATGAGGCGAACGATGAGTCGGGGCCATTTGATCAGCTGATGTAGTCTGTGCAAGACAAGTAAGGGGATCTTTGGAGGCTGGAATATCATCCAGAGAAAGACGCCTCTAAGCTTTTGCATTCGCTTGCTGAGAGCCTCTTGTAGTAGGGCGACCTCGTCATCTCCAGATGCCACAGTTCCCTGGATAGTAACTACGGGCTCCGGTGCTGCGGCGTCTCTGACTGTTGTTTCCGGGGTGGGAGTTGGGACCATGTTAGCCTCCGGGGCGGCAGAAATCGTCAAACTCGGTGTATCTTCTGTGGTGGAAGTCTGGCTCGAGAGTGTTGTGACTGTAGTTGGGTGATTCGCTGGTGTTTGCAGGCTTATCTCCTGTCGTATTGTTTCGAGAGTCGGGCGCATAAACAGCTCCGCCATTGCATTTAGATTCTCCAGCGTCGGCTGCGTTCGATCCTGCAAGCCTGTTGGCGTTAGACTGGGTGGCGCCGCCGCTTCAATCTGTACTGGAGCGGGCACGGATGGGAGGACCGCTTGTGGCCTGGAAGCCGACTGAAGAGGAGCTAGGGTTGGGGCAGCGGTCTGCACATCATCACTGCCACTCTGGCTACCGCCGGTTGGCTCTGGAGTAGAAACTTGCCAGAAAGTGGCAGGCTGTGGCCGAGGTAGCTCCAGCGCAGTAAGCTGCTGGTTCTTCATCTCCATGACCTTGTCGAGATTGTTGGCAACAGTGTCCAGAGATCGCTTGGGACCAGTGTACGGACCAATCCTGGTGGTTGAGATGCCATCCTTGGACCCCCTCTTGTGGGAAAACTTTGCCTTGATCCGATTCATCCTCCCCTTCAACCCACCACGGACCTTGATCTTCATCAGAAAGGCCTCCCCCTGGCGCGCAAATGCAAACGCCGTCTTGACGAGGTTCTGCTGCCCAGGGTCCAGCTCATTCTCCTTCAGGCTCCACTCCAACGTCGTGTGCAGGCCGGTAAACACCTTGTTACCCTTCTTGTCCCGGCACACACGGTTCCCCGTAAACTCCCACCTGCAGGGCACCTCAAACGCGGTCTCGAACTCCTTGCCACCCAGCCCGCCTCCCGCTCCCATCACCTCGAGCCTGGGCTCCACATTGACCCGCTCAAACTTGGTCTTGGTGCTCTCGGGACCGACGACGCGGCGCGGGCCGTAGTAGGGCGTTATCTGAGGGGGGAGGCCCAAGTACGGCGTCTCGCAAACGTCCTCGAGGGTGACTTCTATCCTCGCCCAGTCCAGCCGGTAGTTGGCCGGCTGCTGGATGTGAAAGTCAATGTAGACGATGCCGGCGTCGGCCTGTTCCAGCACGCCCCATTGCGACTCGGCAAACAGCAGGTTGCAGTCGACTTGCGCGTTGCCGATGGACGCGCCGCCCACCAGCGCGTCCCTGTGGTTGATGTGGTCGAACCGCTCAAAGTCGTAGCGGCCGTACCGCTTGCTCCACGTCCCTCTGCTCAGCTCCGGGTGGGTTGGAGCAGGGGATCGGTGGGCGGCGGGGGAAACCACGACGGTGTTGGTGTCGCCGGGTGGGCTTGTTGAAGCCATTGGAGTTTTGAATAGCGTTTTTAAGACGGTGTTGCTAGTTGATGTGAGAGGAACGGCAATGTGAGAGAGTGAGAAATTGACAGATGGATTTTTTTTCAGAATGAATGAGTTTAGTTTTACACCCGGGAAAGAGGAGGTGTGGGTGGGGTTTCTGTGCTGAACAAATCCAAAATTCTTCAGCCGCACTTTTCGGGGACGCGAGGCCTCCGCCCGTCTGACGCCAAGACTCGGGCGCAGCATGATGTGGGCATTTGCTGCACCGTCATTTGGACACATTCTCAAGACTGTTGTTGTTGTCTTTCTCCTCCCGCATCCGACTCTGAGTCGTCACATCCTGCCATCATCTACGGGACAATCCCATATAACGGCAACAAAACAAAACTACAGTATGGAAGACGAAATCGATTGGGGTTTCAGGTCGCAAAGACCACGGAGAGGACTCGATCACGATTTCGCACCACCGCAATCACCACAACTTGCGGAGCTGGACAGACAAAATAAGCGGCGGTGGATCCACGCCGACCCCGACATCGAGGGCAACGACCATGACCGGCAGGTGGTCCACGCAGGGCATTCTCCAGCTCCTCCACGTCCCAAAAAAGCATCCCATACGACGCGATTGCCCGGTGCACTCTATCTTGATGATGGCAATCAATCTGGGGACCGTGACAGGGCCGGTTTGGTCATTCCGGAAAGGGGCCTGGCTGGCAATTCCGGTCGTACCCGACGCAAAAAGTCAAAGGAAATGCCCCAAACCGTGTGCAACCCCGATCGGCCGGTCAACTTTCATGTGCAGCTCAGATTGCCAATTTCTCTAGACCTGGATGAGGAGTTGTGCGAACTGGGGCGTCTCAGACGAGTGGGTGATTTCAGAGCGGCCAAGACCTTCTTCGGCAGCAGATTGGAAGAGCACATCAGCAACCCGTACGTATTTATTCAGTATGCAGACCTCCTACTGGCCATGGAGGATTACAAGTCTCTCAAGTCACTGCAGCCCCCGCCCATGTTCGGTGTCAGCATAGAGGAGGAAGGAATCTTTCGGTCTCGTCGGCAGAAGCAATTGAACACGGACGATTTCGAGGACTACTGGTTGGGCTTGGATCCCTCGAATGAGGAGAAGATGCTTGGTTGGAATTGGATGCTCATAAAAGCTCTTGCGTTGGTCCACACAGAAGACTGCGCCTCGGGTATTTTGCGATCCCTGCGTGATGCATTTTCAAAGCTGCCTATTAGAGACGATCCGGGCTCGACAGAGGTGCGTATTGCGAAGCTTTTCCGTCAGCACTCAATCTACCACAGACGACATTTTTGTTGCTGACATCCCAGAAATTCGGACCACTTGCAGGTGCAGATTATGGTCCTGTCTTTCAAGTTATACATCGCTGCACTCAACTCTCCCGCCCATCAGAAGAACTTGGGATCATTACGAGAAGGGCTTCTCGGCTGGGTAGATTTTGAACGCATATATGCCAATTTATCAACACAGAACCGTCACTGGGACTGCTGTGACCTAAAGACAGTAGACTCCATAGCATTTGGCTATAGACAAGACTGGAACTGGGCACGAAATATCCCAGGCACCGATAGGTTCAATTTTAACTTTACCGGACAGTGGGAGGAGCTCGACCACGACGAGGCGAGCCTCCTCGCATGTCTCGATCAGACGACATCCATCGTTATGGCACTCTTCACCGCCAAACCTTACTCCATCGTCTACATCAGGCGGTCGGCAAGCATGGTGGCTCTGATGAACACCGCCGCCGAGCTGCTCAAGCGCCACTACCCTGCCGCCATGAGGAGCCGGCCATTCATCCGGTGGCTGATACTGTCGTCCCAAGCCGCGGGAGAAAAGTCGGACGAGCTGAGGAACCTCGAGCAAGGAAATGCCTGGTGGGGTCTATTCCACAACCTAGCAGCAAACCCCGGGTTCGTGGCGCTCTCCTGGAGGGACGGCATCAACCTCCCCATCTACATACCTCGCGGCATCGAGGTTCCAAAGTGGGACGCGCTCGAGAACCCACCCCGAATCAACGAGGCGTTGCACCTCGCCCTCAACCTCGCCAGGGAAATGGACGACTACCCCACGCAGGCCATCTGCTACAAGCTGCTCGCACTCAGATCCAAGGAGCCCAGACCGCTGCTGGAGAGCCTGTGCCGTCTGCAAGAAGCGCACGGGGACCGCAGCGAGTACCTCAAGACGTTGCTATCGAGCTTCATAGGGCTGGACGACGTGCAATCGGAGAAGCGGCTGCTCGACAAGCTTACCGACTTCCGGGACACGTTTCACGTGAGCGTATACGTTCGGGCCGATATCGACGTGTACTGGGCCCACGATGTTATCAAACGCGCGCTCAGGTACAGGGTCGACGGCCGCCACCAGGAGGACATGATGGGATGGGTGGACGCCGACTACGTCCGGTTCCTGTCCAAAGAAGCGTCGCACTTTGTTGCCTCGGTCCGGGCTGGAAGGCGTTCCTTGGTACATTTCAGACCTGAGCGGCAGCATGACATTTCTCCTCCGGCCCCCGCTCCAGTGAGCGACACGAGGTTGCAAAGGGCTTCATCTGCCATGGTTGAGAATGAAGGTAGTCAACGGGAGGAGGTTGAGGCGGATGATGAGTCGGCCAGGGAGGTGTTGCTAAGGAAAGAAAGATTGATCAGGCAGATGGCTCGGTTGAAGGCCGCCAGGGAGGAGGAAGCCTTACGGGCGGCGATGCCGAATAAGGAAAACGACGACGCCTTGCTTAGCGGCAGGGAATATCCTCGCAGGGTTACATCACCACACGACTCGGACAATAAACACTCGGACGATGCAGCGGCAAAAGACCGACAGGTCATTTTGTGGAAAGGCGACTACAGAAACCACGGGCAGTGGCTTGCCCTCAACAGAGGGGAGCTAGATCCAGCAGAATACTATCGCAAATGGGCAGTCCGGAATCCAGACGCGGCCCGAGGAACTGGGGGGTCGGAGCCATTTTTAGAACGAGAGCGGGAACGCCGTGACACTGACTCGCGGCGAGGATCGGATGATTCAGAGAATGAGTCCCCGCTTGTAGCTCGGATCATGCGCCGCCGCATGCGACGCAGGTACAGCTCTTCAAGTGGTTCAGAAGGAGGGGATGGCCCTGTCGGCCGGGGTAACAGATATGAAAACCACAAGGACTTGGACCTAATCAACAAACCGGAGAGCAACGACCACGAGGATCCTCGCAGAACCTCGCTTGCAACCAAAGTATCTGACTCTCGAGCAATCAGTCATGGGGAATATCCTGCAGAGCCAACTGAGATGGGCGCGCCCAAGGAGGCTCCTTCCACTGAGGAAATACCCACGACTCCTCGCGACAGGCAGCAACCACAGACGTCCATGTACCCTCACCCTGCCTCCATGCAGCACTTCACGGCTTCCTCGGAAGCTGAACGGCAAAGCGTCACATCCACCGAATCTGGATCGAGGTCTAGGCGTGCGCGGGTCGATGACGACCCGGATTCGGAGGAGACATGGAGAAGGCGAGGAAGCCAAGACAGCCACCCATATAACCCCCCGGGAAGACCTCAAAACAATACCTTACGGTATAGCTCGTACCAAGAACAAGACACAGTGACAAACGTCACGGATCCCACACCCAAAGGACGGTACGCAGGCCCAAGGGCTGTGCGGTGGGAAGACCTGCAGCGGGAGAGGCAAAACGACCGCATTGAGAACAGGGCGCCATCAACCGTGGCGTCTGACCGGCTCTCCTATTCATCCTTTCCTGAAGCGTCAGTACCGCGCACCGCGAATTTAATGAAGCAGCGTACTAGACCCAGCGTCACAATATTGCCACAACCACCACCCCCATCCCCACCCCTGACAGAAACCCAAACTGAGGCGTCGAGCTCAAGGGACGGTGTACAAAGGCCGTACCCTCGCCGCAGGAGACCGAGCGTCCCGGTGACTGATACAGCGGTAGGAGCTACCACCGAGGTTGATGCAGCAAGTCTGCCAAATGTCCGAGGACGAGGTGGAGGCTCTGTAGGGAGCAGACGTACTCCAGCAAGCTCGGAGGGCCGCTACGAGAGAGATGAGTAGATTTCGTATGGTAAGTTATCATGTCTTCCCAATTCACCATTCCAACCAAGCACTTACAACTCGACCCAAGTCTCTAATCGAAACATCCGTAACACTTTTGTTTAAAAAGCAACTGTACTCACCCCCGTCCCGGCCACTCTCCGCACCTCACAAAAAGACACTCAGAACAAAGACCGCAAGTTTTGGGTATGTTCCAAAGACTTTTGGGTATATTCCAAAGACAGGCAGACCGGCTGTGGCTCTTTCCTTTGGGACGATGACGCCGTCTTTTTGCCTCCCGCCAGGCGTAACGCTGGAGGAAGAGGATGAGAAGGTGAAGGCTATTGGGGGGGAGCAGGTTAGGAGCTTGGTAGATTGAGCGGATTTAGGCCCACTGGAAAGCTTGTTTGGGAGGGTTGAAGGTGTGTGGATACCAGACAAGGGACATGGGGACAGGTGAGCATGGCTTTGGCATGGTATATGTCAGTAATGAACCCTTGTTCCAAGCTTCTTAATACCTATTGTTAGATCTTCGCATATCTTTAATAATTGACAGACTTTCTTTTTGCCTTTTTCTATTTGTAGCTTTGCTTATAACTTTACTATATCACTCTGGATATCTCTGTCTTGGCATGCTCTATTTACGAATAGCAGCTTTATTGTTTCACACTAGCAATATCACAATCAAGTTTGGGGTCTTTATCAAATTTGCGAGCTTTGGCTTTGTCTTGTTGACGCATTTTTCTGCTGGTGGGATGAAGCGACGCACCATATGCCTCTCTTACTGTTAGAATCAACGATCATGGCAAATTGGCGACGAAGAAGCAACTGCCGAAACTATGATCTTTTATTAGCGACGACAGCGAATCATACTTATCATTTATGCCTTTGAATGCTTACATCAATTCCAATACTTTTGTTTACCCCTTATTATTAGTACACAGTCATTTCATGCCAAGGCTGTGTTGAAATAGGTCCTTGGAACTTATTTTAAAAAAATCTTCTATTTTTTTTAACAGAGTGCATGAAAGACGTGGATGTGTCGGTATAACTTTGTGTTTTCTGGGCGACTTACTCCAATCGAGTAAACAGTTCCGAATATTTTCTATTTGGAGTACCTATAGTCGCAGCGACGTATTGAAGTGAAAACTATATATTTGGACTGTAAAAACGTTATCTAAAGGGAGGCAACCAATCAAATATTTCGACTTGATTATTCCAATTGCCACTTCAAATATACAAGTTTACTTCCCGCTTTTACTGCCACTTGTTTTCAATCTATCGTTATCTTTCATTAATAATTGTTACTATTTCTTGACCTTTGTCACGCCATCATGCGAGTCACCGCTAATATCCTGCCTATCGTGCTCGCCATTCTGCAGGCTTCGGGCGCATCGGCTGGCGGAAGATTCTCCGGCCTATCGGGTGAAAATGTCGCATCTGGCTCATCGACCGACGGCGCTCCGGCTGGTGCATCGCAGAAACCCGGCGACGGAAGATTCCATTATTCCGAGAAAGTCACAAAGCTAGAAAATGGGTTCAAGTGCGAATTCTGTCTGACCTACAAGGGTGTAGAGGAATCCACGGTGGATTGCAAAAGCGGCAAGCCTAACGAAAGTGTTACGCTCGTGGATTATACAACCGAGACTCGTGGCGATGGGTATAAAATAACAATCCGGGAAACTTGCAAATTCACACTCGTTGCGCCCACACAGCTGCCCAGTGGCTATTCCATCAAAAAGCCGGAAAAGAAAAAAAGGCCAACCAAGGTGGAAAGGCCGGAAAAGAAAAAAATGCCAACCAAGGTGGAAAGGCCGGAAAAGAGAAAAGGCCAACAAAAGGGACCAAGCACACTGAATGAGGGTCGACCCTTACCAGCTTGATGGCGATTTTATTCCTTTCGCGTAGGCCTTAAGCTGGTCGGAAAAAGTATCTATACCATTGGCATCCCTTACGCCAGTGTTTCTCTCCATAGCTTCTGCATAAGATAAAACTCTAAAAATCAATCTCATTCTGTCCCCCTTCAACTTTTGTCTACCTTTGCCCGCATCACAGGGCAACACTCCACATACAGAGTTCTCTTATCATACATTTGTCATCCCCGACATCTATTCGAACACGGGTCCGAAATTGGTACTGATGACAGTAAACACACAGGCAGGCTATCAGGTAGAGGGACGGCCTGGTTACGAGTAGGCTAACTGCAGATATATCTATGAGCTCAAGCGGATTTGGAACATAATTAGCTTCAAATCGAGTACAAACTTCTTGATTTTTCGATTCCTCCCTTATAGCCGTACTATCGACTCCGGCTCTATGTTCTTGGCTTTTGATTGTATAAGGCGACAAATTGTGATGGTTCATGAGAACAAAAATTACATATGTCGAGGGAATCTGGATATTGTACTAAAATGTTTAAAAAAGGTCAAGCTATCGTGCACCCGCGATATTTTATTTGGGACCCAAACCACTCCACTTCCTTACCCACACAGCTCGCGTCTATCCATATTACACTGGGCATCCTTCTAGTGCAGCTTTCGGCCCAAGTCGGACATTATGCTTCATATGAAAAAAGTCAAATCACGGTAGTTAGAGAGGTTACGTAATTTGATTTTATTGTCAAAATGTTGCATTTCCAACCGGCTTTATTATACGCTCTATATTACGTTATACGTCCTGCGTGAATTGTAAACTACAAACACTGTTATTTAGTTCCGCCCAGCTTTAGCGCTGGTCCCAACAAAATTCAGGCAGAACTTTGGTGGGTACAAATTCCAAAACGTATATTTTCGATGGTGACATTGGGTGGATACAAATCAGGTGCCAAATGAAATGTCGCGGGTGCCGGATAATTCGACCCTTTAATAAGATCAGTCCTTTCGCCAATACATTTGCGCGTTGCTAGCCATACTCTACGCAATAGTAAAACTGTTAGTAAACACGGTTTCTCCGAGTTCCTTGATATTTTCTTTACTATTACTATGTATAGGTAACCGCAGTTAAGGGGGAAATTGGGCAAGCCCTATTCCCTTGACTGCGCCTCAAGGACTCTTTTTTCCTATCATTGAAGAAGCCGGCTTTGGCACCACCTGAATGGATACTAATTAAAGCAAGGCTGCTGATGGGAAGATGTGGAAAAAAACGACCCATCTCGATATATGTCATAGCATTGAAATGCAATTTACTGGGTTTATGCCTATGAGTAATAGCGGCCATGCCCGACCCGGGGTCCCAGCCCTACGATACAGTGCAATATTTGGATTCGAGCAAATACCGTGGTAACAGCCCAGTTTTCTGCCCTTTTACTGCCAAGGTTTTAATATTAGAACGAAAAGAAATTTCATCATAACATTCATCATGAGAGTATTAATAGATTTTTTCTTTGAAAAAACCTTTTTTTCGTGTTGTTTTATTACGTTGTTAACTTTAGCACAGTACTAGTAATGCAGCATACAGTCAAGAAATGGTCAAGTACTATATAGTCCCCTGCCCAGCCTTACCATATCAAGAAGAGAGCTCCTCGCTTATCTTTACCTTCTTCATGCTCTCGACTCTGCGTATCGACTGGTTCCAGCTTCTTTAGTTTTCGAATTTGTCAATCTTTCCTCATCTTATCTTTTCCGCCGTCCTTGTTTATTTTTCTTTGCGGACTTTCTTGAAAATGCAGATCAAGGTTCTTCTTCCTTTCTTCATGATCGGCGCCATGGCCTTGCCCATGCCAGCCTCCATAAGCACCGAGTCTGATTTCCATCTTCAGGCTCGCGCCGAGGAACCACCCAGCCGGAATTCACCCACTCGGTTTTCACCCACCCGTGGTTCGCCCACCCGGGTGTCGCCCACCCGGGAGTCGGACGATTCCAAGAAAGAGGGCGGCCATAATCGCTTACGACAGTGGTTTCACCGCACACCTGAGCAAAAATCCAGTCATAGTTCCGTCGAGGAGAAGGAGGGGTCCCACCACCGTCACCAGGACGCTCCAGAACGCCCCAGATCGGGTATGAGCAACCAGGCACACAGGTCGCACGTGGCTGTTGTAACTACAACCATGGCGATGGGGCGATTTTAAAAGAAGCGCGTGATTTGTTGGAGGGAACGAAGGTCGCAACCGGCACTTTAAACGCCCTTGACGGCCGTTTACGCCATTACCAAATGCTGTCGGGGTGAGAATGAGCGGGGATTACCTTTCCTGCCTTGCGACGTCTCGTGGTCGAGGAAGTGTTGACCTGGACCATTCGCTTTCGTTAAAGCACCAGGGGAATCCTATATCAAAAGTACTTGTTTTTGATTTTGACGAGTTTGGAAGTTGAAGGTTCAAGTTTTGTAATGTATTTGTCGCAATGGCTCCTTGCTTTAGTTGCGTTGGCAGTTATGATGTTTAGTCAACTGGTTTTTTGGGCCTAAGCCTGTTTCACCACAATACCACCTTTTTTTTTAAAAGAAAAACCCTTTGAAACAATATAAAGACTGAGAAATAAATCTACCCACTTGGTATAGTTGTGCAGTTGGTTCGAACCTTACATGTTCTTTACAGGTGACCGAAGGCTGGTTTTTTGGGGTATATGTGTATATTTGTATTTGAGTCCTCTTTTGAAAGTGTATCCGGAAAGACGTTCACCGTCGGCTCGAGTCAAGATATTGTTGGGAAGCAACGTATATTCCCAAAGGCTAATTCCCCTGACCACCGGCGAAAGCCGACATGAACGTATAAGCTAGGTTGCAGGCCTCAGTGGCGTGGATCACCCAGTACTGAGGCCCGGCAATGGGAACTTCTACACCAAGGGATATCCTGCACCAAATCAAGAAGGTGACCTTGTCACCTGAAGCTCTTTATCTGGGGGGTTTTTTTTTTTTCTTTTTTTGTAACTTCAATTATATGTAACTCCGCCATTTGATGGGAATGCGGTTGATAATAGTTCTTTTTAGTATTTTTTGTGCGTTATTTACGGTTTGAAAGGACGCAAACCGTTTATAAAAGGCGTTTTACAGAATTAATTATAGCCGAATTTCGCCCTGTTTATCACATGGATTCCTCATCGTTAACCTGTACAGATAGGCATGTGGTTTCGCAGTCAGTACTTGTTAGGCACTGGGTACTGAAAAACGAAATGTATTGTAAAGCTATCCACCCGGTTATGATTTAGTGAAATTTTGTTGCGGAATAAGTATATTACAACATTTCTTGCCGTAACTACTACGGCGCCGTTCAATCTCCCGCCGCGTTTTACCTCGCCTCCCCATTTGCATTTTCGTCTTCCTTCAACTATTTAATATTTAATCTTTTGGCTATAACACGTTAATTATGGTAAATGTACTGGTTATACCAAGTTCGCTTTTTATACTCTACGCTAGCGTTTAAACCAAAGCACTCCAAAACCGCACAAGGAGACCTGATATTTTGCTGGAAAAGCCCACAGGCTAACAGCCCGCAAGCCGGCTTTCTTTCACTGTGGAATTCTTATTTGGTAAACTAAAATAAATATTAAGGTACACGCCCCTCAACGCGCAAAGAAGACGAGGGCCCGTGTGTTTTGTATTTCTTGGCAAATGGGCCCCCGTGGGCGCCCGTGACGATGTTTGGAATACTTTAGTTTAATTCATAACCACGACTATATTTGAAATATCTTTACTTTTACGTATCGTTTATCATTTATACACAATTCCTAGTATGGTTTTATTTGTACGTATTATTATTAGTTTCTATCCTATTTTTAACATATAATTATTAGAAATGTAGAAATAAAACATTATCTCTTGTGGATCAAAAATAGTACTACTAAAATGAGTTGTTGAAATTGAGAAAGTTGAATAATATTTTAAAGCTAATAACCCTGGAAATAATATTGATTGTAGGCCTAACTGTTTATAAATCTCGTTTACGCGCAGGAACTCAGGCTGGGACGAGTAAGTGGTTTCAATGTCGCTATTTAATCCTCTCAACCTATTTTTAAATATTCTTTGAAAAGGGCAGTTATAAATTTATATATGTATTCAGGCCCAGGCATATGCATTTGTCTGTTTAGGGATCCTAGGCTAACTACGCTATTTATTATTAGTTTAATACTAAACTCATCTTCATCGTTAATTATTAGCATCGTTAAATACGAGTTGGGTAAACATTCAGGAGAGCTCGGTCGCTACATCATATAAAAGGGAATACTTGTAATTTATTATCATCCCATCTTCTGTGGAGCTTTCACTACATCACGATACCTTTTGTAAAGTGCTGTCCCTAGAAAAAGTTTGAGGCATTATTAATACGAGTCATAATTTCTGCAACACTCAATTAATACCTTTAAAACTACCATAAGAATAATGCGTTCTACCAACATTTTTGTTGTCGCTATTATAGCACCCGTCGCTATTGCAGCCGTCATTCCTCAAACTTCACCACCGAATCGTCTCCCTTCGATCTCAGCTTGCGGCAAATGTCCTTCAAGTAACCGCTGTAACAAATCTATTAAATCTACTGGTATAGATATTTTATCAGTCTAGCACCTCTAGCCCGAACAACCGGTTACAACTAAGAGATCGCCTACTGACCCGAGATTATTATAGGTGAAGAACAACCTTCTGCACGTTTGAATCGCAGAACATCAAAACCACAAGGATTTTGCAATTGGATTTGGTATTTGGCTTGTTGTGGTTGTTGTGACGATTGTCATTGGAATAATTGCGATAGTGACGGTGCTAATCACGCTCACGTCTCGACAACTACTGCTGCTATGTATTATGCGTCCTAAATCGGCCCCTTTCACACTGCTAGGAAACATAACGTGGTAAGCAATGTGCAGAACTTTCATAACGGTGGTGACGCAATTATGGAAACGGTTATTCGGAACGGTTACTTATATGGTTCGACTCCCCACCCTACCTTGGGGCAAAGACGTCCGTTTTGGAATTGGTTTTGCTTTTTAAATTGAAAAGGGCTGGCGGTGAATGCCCTGATAAAAGCATAGGAGGATTTGTTTTCCAGCATGGTTCAAATAAGCAACACAGCACAGTACAATTTATTTATGGATTAGATATGTCTTGGTTAGCATTCAACTTCTTCATACGTGACACTGAGAGGGCAGGAGAATCCTTTTACGGGAGCCTCAAGTAACAGAGTGAGGTGTTTGCTAAGCTTACTGTGTATTGGTAATAGAGGATCCAGTTACAAATTAGCATTCGAAATGCAGGTGGCCCTCCACCGGTAGGTGATGAGCCTAGGATCGAGGCATTCGCCAGCGTATTTGTAAGTTGTCAGACCTACAGCTGTAAGCTTGGCGTCCCTTGTGGGAGAAGGTTCGAGGTATAATGAGTATGGCTTGTGGCCCGGGGAGGTGCAGACAGAAGAAGAAATGAATGAAGCCTCAAAATATACTCTCTTCCATGCCGAGGACTTCTTACTCGCAGGAGGGTCGTATAAAGGCCGGGAGGGAGAGGCCCAACTACTTCAACCCACCTAACGCAGAGCTGCAAGGCGAAATTTGGAATGAGCCACCTTGCTTTTATCACCGCGCCCAGTTGCTCATATCCCAAGGCCGAGCGGAAGCGGCCACGGATCTATTTGCAGAGGTGCTGCAAGTTTCCCGGACCATGAGCAACAAGAACACTCATAAAACCCCGTCAACCGTGGCACGGAATGTGGCCAATAGTAGCAGGAATGAGGGAAGCGGCGAACTTGAAGTTGCGACAGAAATCACCACTGAGTTACAGCACCAAGGCCTTGAAGACGAGACCGAGAATGCGACACCAAAGGTGGTAGAAGGTGTCACCAAGCATAACACGAGCACTCCTGACTCCTCAACAAGTAGCGGTCAGGATGTTGCCAGTACTAATTAAGATGGAAAACAAGCGAACCTCGACAGCTTTGAGCATCCAGGCACCGCGCAACCCATTTACAATGGGTACTCAACGAAACTCCCGTGGAATCATTGGATTCTCTCTTACAACGCCTTGATGGCACATATCACTGTGCGGACACCTGAACTGGGGCCCGGGGGTGCACTGCGTTGTTTTAGAGCCGCTTGCGTCTCATGGACCACCTCAGATGGCATTGCAAGCCTTTTCTGTGCCCATTTACTTCACAAGGCACATGCAGCCACCAGCCGGCGGAACAAAAAGGCATGAAGCGGCATGTTGTGTCTGTTCACCCCAGCTGGGCCGGAATAAACATCCCAATAGATAGCTTTACTTGTAAGTTTTGTGAGACGGGGCTCACAGGAGAAGACCAGTTCTAGATTTATATGGCGACAGAACATATGCTCAGCCGTGATGATTTGTGGTATTATTAGCTTTTGATTGAGTCCTGTTGGGTTTCTTTTTGTTATTCATCCTAAGATTGGAAACGTCGAAATGCATCCTTTCTGGCATATTGCAAGTAGGCAAGGTTTGGCGCCAAAGACCCACCTCAAAGAAAGGGGGGGATGGCAAACAAGGGTTCTTTATTCTGTTAACATACCTCGGTCCTCGGTATCCGTGCATATCTTCTTCA
Source organism: Pyricularia grisea (assembly GCF_004355905.1). NCBI lineage: Eukaryota > Fungi > Ascomycota > Sordariomycetes > Magnaporthales > Pyriculariaceae > Pyricularia > Pyricularia grisea. The sequence goes on from NW_022156716.1 coordinate 556,039, forward strand.
GAGTCCCGCCGATAGGGCTGTCTGGCAAATGACATCTAACGTGAACTCAAAGGCTCGGGCAGTAATTTACCCAGACAGTTGTTCAACCGAGCAATTGCTACATAAAGGATCCAGTTAGGGCTTTTTTTTATCATAGATTATCCCACTATGTTTGCCTGCGGCTATGCAGCACATATCTTAAATGCGTGACCTGTGGTTGGCCGATGGTCGGGACGTCACTTCTAAGTCCGGCTAAAGATGAGGGAAGTCTTCAGGAGCTCGATAGTCAATCGTATTCTGGTATTTTGTGATTGAAGGTTGAGCTACTCATGTCTCTACCAAACACAATTTCACGCCGCCCAAAAGCCGTAGTGCCTGACAGTCGACCCAATACAACTGTACTTGCAAGAGTGGTGTCACCCAAATATCGGTCCGTCTTAGGGAATGGATGGCAAGTCCTCACGACGTAGAGTTTCATTTGCGGATGAGCCCGGGGAGAGCGTGCAACCGTCCGCGGGGATGAAGTGGGGATATGATGGCCGCCGGAACGCATCCTCGTCAGGGGAGGACGGAGGAGAAGAACAGCGAACGCTCACAGCTTGATCATGTATGGGGCTCTGACGAGATCACCTTGATTGTGTTATTCATGCGCTCCGTCCATGTAGGAGCATTTGTAGGCGAAATTGGTGGTAAATCCTAAAAGTCTGCTTGGTCAAGGTAGCTAAAAAGAGAGCAATGTATGACTTATGAGCCCCGTGTCTTGGAACAACTCAGAAAGAGTATACAAGACACTTGCTGGTAGAACTAAGCTTGCAGGAATACAGTGAATCACCTTTGAGATAAAATATTTGCTCGAGATGGAAGTTGTGATATGCCAGTATCTAATGACACAAACGTAACTACACAGTCGGCAGAAGAAGAAGCAGACACAAAACTGGAAAGAATCACAGCTGCGTCTCTACCACGGCTGGTCTCTTTACAAGGCGGTCATGTTTTACTATGATTATCGACAAGCAGCTGGATAAGAGATGGAGCGCTCGCTGCATTGGCTAGTGGTTAAAGGGCCGTCTTGATGTCAGGACTCAGGCTAAATTGGACGCGGATCTTGGACAGCGCCTGTCTCCACACCGAGCACATGGATTGATCGCAGATCTGGCACTGGCAGAACCCCGGGCTCATCGGATCTCTGCCAAGCGTGCGGGGGAAACAGCCTAAGATGCGGAGAACCTGACAGGCGATCCAATGCGAACTGCTATGCAAGAATGACTGAAGTTTCGTACCATTGGGACGCTTGTAGAAAATGGATTGCAGGTTTTGCGCCGTAAAGGTTGATGATGTGGACGGACATGTAGGCCAAGTGCCGTTCCATCAATATATTTCTCAAACCATGGCGACAATGGGGCAACATCATCCGTGTTGTTTTCAGTTATAAAGTTGATTTATTTCCCTCCTTTGACTTGTTGGCAAGACCACAACCATGAGCCCTCACAACTCCTAAAGTATCAAGGTCCCCCACCATGCCCGCTCTCCGCGCCATCCTCCTCAGCGGCATCCTCGGCGCGACAAACCTCGTGCGGGCCGACAACCCCTTTGTCCAGACTCGCTACACTGCCGATCCCGCCACTCTCGTCTACCAAGACCGCCTGTGGGCGTTTACGAGCCACGACAATAACGACGCCACTTGGTTCAATATGACGGACTGGCGTCTCTTCTCCACCGACGACATGGTCAACTGGCAGGACCACGGCAGTCCCGCAGGCCTACGGACCTTTTCCTGGGCTCGCCAAGATGCCTGGGCCCCTGGTGCAATTGAGCGCGATGGGAAATTCTTTCTCTACGTCCCAGTGACCCCATCCTCGGGCGGCGGCATGGCAATCGGGGTAGCCGTGGCGGACAGCATTGCCGGGCCCTACACCGACCCACTCGGCGGGCCGCTTATCCACAACGGCGAGTTCGACCCCACCGTTTTCATCGATGATGATGATCAGGCCTACCTGTACTGGGGCAACCCGAATCTGTGGTACGTGAAACTAAATCGGGATATGGTCTCCTTCTCCGGCGCGCCGGCGCAAGTCGAACTCACGGCAGCCGGGTTCGGCCCACGGCGCGCCGACGTGCCCGCAGAAGGTCGCCCGACGGCTTACGAGGAAGGACCATGGCTGCACAAACACAACGGGACGTACTACATGACGTACGCAGCCAACTGCTGCGACGAGGATATCCACTACGCCACCGCGCCGTCGGCGACCGGGCCCTGGACGCACGGCGGGTTGCTCATGGCCAGCCAGGGCGGGAGCTTCACCAACCACCCTGCCGTCGTGGACTACAAAGGGAAAGGGTACTTCTTCTACCACAACGGTGCGCTGCCTGGTGGGGGTGGGTTTCAGCGCTCGGTGGCGGTGGAGAGGTTCGAGTACGGCGCCGACGGGGGGATTCCTACCTTGACCATGACTACCGAGGGCCCACCGCAGATCAAGGAGTTTAATCCCTACGGCGAGGTTGAGGCGGAGACGATGGCGTTTTCTCGCGGGGTGAGCACGGGCGTCTCTGCAGAGGGAGCGGTGTTTGTCAACAAGATCAACGATGGCGATTATGTCAAAGTGGGCGGGGTGAGCTTTGGTGAAGAGGGTGCGACTTCGTTTGCGGCGGTTGTGGCTTCAGGCCGGCGCAAGTGCGAGCGCCCGGCGGAGCTGCAAATCAGGTTGGACGGGGAGGATGGTGACCTTGTTGGATCGTGCAAGGTGCCGGCAGACACTGGGGGATGGGAGAACTGGACGACGGTGACGTGCGACGTCCAGGCCGCGACGGGGATACATGATGTTTTCTTTCGGTTTGTGGGCAGCGGTGACGGCAATTTGTTTAATTTTGACTCTTGGAAGTTTGTATGAGGGTCAATGTTTCGGTCTGACTGCCAGTGCTATTTAGGGGGACGGGATTGAGAATCTGAAAATAAAGACGATTGATAAGACGAACGCAGAGGACAATTGGGGCTCATTATTATTTATGTGGTAAATGCGAATGATTCGCGTTTCAACTGTCACCCCATTCAACCAAAGAGAAGAAAAAAAAAAAAAAAGTCGATTGGCTCCGCCTTGTCCGTCTTTAGAGTTTAGATGACTCTATTTCCGAAGCCCTACCATTCACCTTGATGCTTCATCAAACTGGATCGATCTTGAAACAGACTCAAATATTTAAAGGCTCGAAATACGCTGACGTCTCCCCTCGTGACTTGCTTTTTGTCCAGTGAAGTTTTAGGGTTCAGGGGCGGGGAATTTCTCGTTGCAGATGCAAAGCCGAAAAGCAGGATAAACATCTCAATATAGGGAATTTGTCAGGGACTGGTAGCTAAGAATAGCAGATGGGTTTCCAAGGCGATCACGGATGTGGGCCTGTTCGCAGTCAGAAACTTATGATTGACCTGCAGTTTCGGCAAATCGAAGCTCCCCCACTTAATTCTTCGATTTGTTCTTTTTTAGAAAGAGGCGAAGACATCAGCCACGCAATCCACGCGGATGATGGGATGGATTGAGGGTAGGGGGAGTTTGTTGATACATCGTCTGCGAAGCTTTTGGGCCTCTGAGATTCGAGCTCCTTGCGTAAATATTTAATGCATTCCAAACTTTATCGACGTGAAGTTCCCCCCCATTGGAGTATCATCCAACGCCCCAGTGTTTTTCCTGGTCGTTCATTCAACCCCCGCAAAGCAGCGCCACGTTGACGTCGCAAGACAGTCGAACCACTGACACCATCCCGAACCATCTGAGCGAGATAGGGCAACTTTAGAAATACTACAAATAGTACATACGTTGACGCAGTAAAAGAAATCTACGACTACTACCCAGGCTTCTTTCCAATTTGTGTCTACTTATTTCACTTCCTTTGTTTATCTATCTTTATTCTTTTTTTTTGGCGCAAGACTGGTCTTACCACAGCAAGTCGCCTATCATCCCTTAGCGAACACACACAGTTTCTCAAACCAAAACACACAACTGCCAAGATGCATTCACCATCCTGGGCAACGGCCCTCCTGCTGGCTTTACTATTGCCCCTCACTCTTGCGCAAAACATCCGCGCCATCTACCTCTTCAACAACGTGCTCAAGTCCAACACCACCGCCCTGACCCAATCCGGCTTCAACAGCGCCATCATGTTTGGCGTCGGCGTCAAAGCAAACGGCGACATCATGTATTACTCCAACGTAGCCGGCAGCTCCGACGTGCTCATCGCCTCGGGCGGTAAGTACGTGGGCGGCGACGACCTGCAGACCAAGGTCCGCTCGCTCAAGGGCACCGGCAGCAAGATAACGCGAGTCGAGATCTGCATGAACTCAAACAACATCAAGGATCTCATGAACAGTGGATCGGGCAGCAGCACCACCATCTACAAAAACTTTGATGCCCTCAAGACGGCGTGGAACTTGGATGCGGTCAACAACGACGACGAGTCCATCTACGACGTCGACAGCACCGTCACCTTTGGCCGCATGGTCGGCAACATCGGGTACAAGTACACGGCCTCTCCCTACCAGAATGTTGCTTTCTACCAGGACGTCAAGAAGCAGCTCGGCTCGACCCTCATGGACCGCTTCTACCTGCAGTGCTACGACGGCGGCGCCAACAATGACCCGCAGGACTGGCAGTCGCAGCTGGGCGCCAAGGTTGTGCCTCTGCTGTGGGTTACCAACGACAGCAAGCCGTCGGACGGGTCGACTGCCGCGCAGGCGAAGAGCTCGTTTACATCATGGAAGGCGAAGGGTGACCTGGGTGGCGGCGGCTACTGGAACGACTATGACATTGAGAAGAACAACTTGAGCTATTCAGATTATGCAGGTGTCCTCAATGACTTGTTTCCGGGCACAGCGGCGTAGTAGAAGGAGGGCAGATTCGTGGAGCCAGAACACTTGGGAGTGGAGGTTTGCGAACCCCGTCGAGGAGGATGACTGCTCGAGTTTGAATGAAGTGGATGTTGGTTCGAACTTCCAACATCACTTGGGAGGAGCTTTTGTGAACGTGTTCATTGACGTTGTATATAGCTATTCATTTGGCTGGAAAACGCCCGAGGCGAAATCCAAATATGACATACTACCCCTAGCCTTTCTAAATAAGTTGCAAGACCTCGGTCATTTGCCCTGTGTGATGCAAAAGAAACTATCTTTTACAGTAAGTGGGGCTGAAATACTTCACTATGAGGGTGCAAAGAGACTTCCAAATGCCCAGAGAGGGTAGATAAAAATGTAAGAAAATAGTAAAGAAGAAGAGACAGGATAACATAAAGCGATTCCACATAGTGAGCTTTGCTATGACAGTCAACCACTTCCACACAGTCCTTCATCTTTCGGATCAAGTCCTCAGCCTGGGGGGCATTGCTAGTCACGCCCCAATGTTACGGGGTTTCAGGTGCACATACATGTCGGGCTTTTCTCACACAGTGGACGCAAGCAGACCCTCAGCCCAATTCTGCTCGTCCACTTCCATGTTGTTGCTGAAAGGCATGCGATGTATAATCATGGACAATTCAGAAAGGGTCAAGCTGTTTACTGTTTAGACAAAGAAAAGTGCCAGTCTCAAAGAGCGAAGTTCTTAGCGATATAGTATCGTTCGCCGTCGTCAAGGGAGTCGGAAGCATTCATTTTATCAGCCTCATAGTTCAAGGATGCTGGGGAATGAGCAAAATGGTAAATACATTTTCTTAAATCACAAGGTAGGTAGGTTTGAATTTGCTTTTACAAATCGTTCGCTTCAAAATAAACATTCCTGGTCTTGGGCTACTTAAGCCGGCACACCATATACATTTCCCCGAAAAAAGCCCTCCACATATCGTCGAACCATCAGGTGGAGTCTGACCGCGCCGTCCCCATTACACGTGTCTGTTTGAGCTACTTCCGGGGCGATTCCTGGTGCGACATCTTGGATGATCATGGACGGGAAAAAGGGATACAGATTACAGTTGATGTTGACGTAGTATTGCTGTAGTTCGGATATTATGTTACCGTCCCTAGCGCCCTCAAAAATAAGTTTAACCCAAGGTTACATGGTTTGGCTGTCCAGGCGCGGTAAAGAATTAACACAAGTCAGGCCCTCGATAGATATCGAATGCGGTATAGGTGCATCACGGGACAATATCGACTCCCTTGGACCCTTTATGTCGGCAATCATCCCATTTCCCGATGTCTGTTACAGTCAATATTAGTCTCAGGGCTCATCCCTAAAGCCCAAAGCTCCACTAATTGGGCCGTGGCTTAATTCGTGGCTTTGTTTGTACCTGTGGATCCACACAAAAATTACTCTGGTTCAGGTCTGAGGACAACTTGTCGACTTTCGTAGTCTTCAGTGCTCAGATTAAACCACCCCGTAGTCTCAATGCTCAGACTAGACCCCCCTGCGTTGCAGTTTGGACCGGTCGCTCCATGTACCTTTCAGCCATATGGCTTTTTGACCAATTAAAATCGCCGACAAAATGGCGCCCGTTTTAGTTTGAGGACATTTTATCGATTATCGTGGCATATGCCGGAAATTGCACTGTGTGTTTGTTCGCGGGCAGACATGCGTGTGGGTAGATCACGTGTGGCGACACGTGATCTTAAAACACGTAGTAGAGATTTTAACGGATCTCTACAGGATTGTAAATAGTTATAAAACGATAAATAGCATATATAAAAATACCGTTTATTTGTTATATTATTTTTACCGATCGCAACGATTACTTTATTCCTATTAACACTAATTAATATTATTAATATAGGCAATACAAATAAACTAAATAAAGGTATTCAAATTATTAATTCCTTTAACCAACGCTATATTTGGGGTTAACAACAAAAAATATTATAATAACCACAAACACCGTATACCAACGCGTTTAAAATCTGTAAATTACTATTACGTAAATTCCTAAAAATACCGGTTAAATCGTTACAGCCTAAACCTTTTGGAACCCTTATTACCCGGATTATACCGCTAACCAAACCCCTATTCCGAACCGTTATTTTAAACGAAAAACGGCGCCATATCGGATATTAATACGACAAACCTAAATGCACCGTTTATACTATTTACAATACCGAAAATATTCGAAAACCTTAACGAAAACGAGCTTTTAAATCGTATATTTAAAAAATTGGGGATCCGTTCCAATAATTAAAAAAAAATCGATATAAAAACGTTAAAAACCGGGTTGGGAAATTTATCCGAATATCCAAACCAAATAACAATTACGCAAAAAAACGCATGGATTATTAAAATAATTTGCAATTTCGAAAAACCTACAATATCCAAAAAAGGTAACCAATTGTTAAAATATTATATCGAAGAATTTAAAAGCTGGAAAAAAAAGGATTTTAATAAATATAATGAAAGGTTTACACGAGCCCTAAAAAATTATTTATAAAATTATAAAATTATAATACCAGGTCGAAAATACGGAAAAATAGGCCGAAAATTAATAAATATTATAAAAATTGCAAAAAAAAACCGTAAACGGCAACCACGCAAAACCGTAATTTTAACGAACTTTTAATTAAAAAAATAAAAAATCGTATTCCATTATTTTCCAATTTATAACCCGTATACCCTACGCCCAAAATAGACTTTTAAAGGCCCGATCCAAGATTACGGTTATTACCCAATATACAATACGATTATACCCACCACCTATCCACCGTTCCCGGGGAGCAACCGTTTAATAACATAAAGCCGTTTAACGAAAAATATAAAAAAAAACTTTAAAATAAACGGGCAAATGCTTAAAAAAAGCAATTAATTGCGTACGAAACCTTCCAAACGTATAATCGCCCTACTATGGTATAAAATACCATTATATATAAACGTTTACCACCCATTTAAATATCCAATTAAACGTTTCCGTTTACCACGTTAAAAATTTTTTTACAAATTTGGAAAAAAGATAATAATTATTTAGGAAATTTATATAATTTTTTGGATAAAAAAATATTTAATTTTATAAATATTTACCAAATAATACAAATTAAAATTTCCCAAATATACGCCGTATTTCCGTAAATTTTAAAAAAAAAGGTTAACGATTATTTCCGAATATATATAAATAAAAATAAAATTTTTAAAAATATATATTTGCGCCTAAAAAAAAGGTTCGATACCGATCTTATCCGCTAATAATACCATTTAAATTGGAATTCGATTACGTTTTATTCCGTAAAAAATAAACCCGAAAATATAAATAAAACCCCAAAATAAATTTTGAAGCTTTTTTTCGATAAATTATAACGGTGCCAAAAAATTATAGGATTAAATTATTAATTTAAATACCAATTCGTTAATAATACGATACGGGTTATATAAAAAATGCCAAAACTAAAATTAACATTTGTAAATACGAGGAAAAAATCGTACGAAAAGTTTTGCAATTAATTGCGCCGGTTTATAATTATCGAAAATAAGCTATAAACCAGCGGCTAATATTTGGTTAATCGCAAATACCAAATAACAGTTTAAAACGAGCGGCCATTATACCGCAAATAATTGGGCTTAAAAATTCGAACGAAATTAGGAATTAAACCCCAAAAAAAAAGGTGCAAAAAAAAGGAGGGTATTATATTTGCAAAAAAAAAAATTGCAAATTATGGAAATACACCAAAAAAAAATAACGCGCTAAAAAAAACGCTGGAAACGCAAATAAAAAAATTATGGCCAAAATATACAAAATTATAAAACGTTTTTACAAACCGCGGAGGGACCTAACGAAAATTTGGGCAACAGTAATTTAAAAATATTAAAAGGTTACTTAATAAAATTTATAAACGAAAAACCTACTATAATTAATCATTATATAATAATATAAAATGCAAAATTCCTAACAAACAAATCTTTTAAATATAGGCTTAACGCTGCACAAAAACAGGAAACAACGCAATTAACTAATCGCCTAAATTATATATTTATACAAACCAGCATGGAATGGAAAAGCTTTTTACCAAATACCGGCGCGGCTAAATATTTAACGGCAAAATTTAAACAATTTATAATATTGTAACGATATAAAATAAACCTGTATATGGACTAATAACGTGCTGGAAAAATACGTATACGTTTTGGCCAAAATGGCGTAGCAATATCGATAAAAATTACCAATATACCTATTTTTATAAGAATAATTACGTTTTATATTATAAAAATAAATATACCGTTCCTAATATTGTTAAAAAATATAGATAAATTGTAGGCCTATTACGATAACGTCCGAAATAAAATCGTTTACGGTAACGGTAAACGAATATTTGTGGAACGGAAGAAAGGGTACCCTTGGTTTTATTTGGATAATACCGGGCAAAAAATTACATTTTTTACCGATTTTAAAATCGCGGGAGCGTTTTTAACGGAAAAAAAGCTGCGGCGAATTTACAAACGTTTTAGGCACCTTTCCGTTAATAAACTTTAGCGCCTATTACAATATACAAGCGAAAACGCGGATTTTAAAACAATTTAAATAATTAATAAAATGTGCCACTTTTGCTAAAAAAAAAGGAAAATTACCGTAACGTTTTAAATTTACTTTAAAAAAAATATTAACTTTAATTATAAAATTATCGTTAATATTATATATTTGGATAAGCGGCCAATATTTTATATAATCGATACGAATATTATATTTTAATTAGCCCAATTCCTGGTTAATATATTAATTAAAAAAACGTGGAAAACGTTAAAACGGTGTTGGATCGATATTTATTTAGGTCCGCTAAACGTATTAACGTTCGACCCAGGGTCCAATTTCCGTGCAATTAAATATTACGTAAAAATACGCCTTTTAGGGATTATATATTATTAAATCCCTATAAAAACGCATTGGGCTATAAATAAAATCGAGCGTTTTTATATACCCCTAAAAAGGGCGTATAAAATTATCCGGGCAAAATATAATAACGACTATTTATAAAAAACTACCCTTTAAATAACGGTAAAAACGGTTAATAATACCGCCGGACCGAACGAATTAATACTTACGTTACTGGTTTTTAAAACCATATTAAAAATAATCATAAGTTTACCCCCAACGCCTACCCAGGCAAAACGCGCGAAAACAGTAAATAAAACCATAATTAAACTCCGAAAAATTATTATAAAAAGGAAATTAAACGACGCGTTAACTATTAAAAACGGGCCTAATATAAAAGATAGGCTACCGCATACGTTGGCGTTAAATAACGAAATGCTAATATACCGCGAAAAGGGCAATTAAAATGGTTTTTATAAAGTTATTTTTATTACCGAAAATATAATACGGGTGGCGTTATCCAACGGCGATTCCGATTTTAAAAACACGTACGTTAAATTTTACTACAAATACCAAAAACAGCCGAACAATATACAGGGTAATTAAACCGAATTTACGTACCCAGGGGAGGTTTAACCACGGCGGAAAAGGCGCCTAAAAACCGTACCAAAATTCCCGAAAAAACCTTTTAAACCAACGCCAAATTCTTTTGTAAAAATACCTATTATATTACAGTAAATTACCTTTAAAAATAATTTTATAATCCATATAACGATTAATTTAAAGGATTAACGGCGTAATACCAGGTAAAAACGGCCCAAAATGCATTACGACGAAACGTTTATATTTATTAAAAAAACCCAATCCAAAAAATTGGTTATTAAGTATAGGGCCGAAAGGAAAATAATAACGCCAAGGATTTTATTCGAACAATTAAATATAACGGAAATAAATATTTTATTAAACGTAAAAATGTTCGAATTAATGTACGGAAATAATATATATGGCCGGATTTTTGGTGCTAAAATAATACGGGAAATTAAAAAAATAACAAATCGCCCGTACGAAAAATTACGTTTTATTATTTAGGGGTATAATAATAACGAAAAAAAAGTTTATTAACCCAAGCGCTAATAATTATACGGTATAATTAACGATTAATTTTAACGATCGTACCTATTATAATAGCGCAATTCGGTTACGTCCTTATAATTAGAAATATTAGCCAGGCGTATACCCAATCCAAAAACCAATTCGTTAAGGACGTATTAATAAAAATTCCGAAAAAATTACTATATAAATACCCGCCGGAAATTTACTTTAAGGTTAATAAACCGTTATACGGACTAGCAAAATTAAAATTGTACTGGTTTAATACCTATTAACGTTATTATAAAAAATAATTAAATTGTATAACGTTTAAATACGATATTTGTTTTTTAATTACGAAAAACGGTCCGTTTAGGCTAATAGGTTTGCAAATAAACAATACGCTAAATTTGGGGGATTTCGAATTCGTTACGTACGAAAAAACAAAGTTCCAAAAAATAGGGCTGTTAATAAAACCGCAGAAAATATTGCAAACGGAAAACGCTAAAAATTTTAACGGTTGCAAAATAATATTGCGAAACGGCGATGTGTTAATATAATAAAAAAAATAGGCAAATCGCCTGAAGCTAATAAACGTACAAACGCCAAATCGCAAGCAACAATACGTGGCCCAACGGGCCAAAAGCGCCTATATTTCCACTATTTACCAGCCCGAAATTATATTCGATTTTTTAATGGCCGCGCAAGCGGTTAACCCGTTAAATATAAAAATCGAGGCGTTTAATAAACGATTATAATAATAAATCGAAAACCAGCAAAAAAGGTTAAAATATATTCCATTATCCATAAAAATAACGAAATTATACGTATTTGTAAACGGATCGTTCGCCAATCTAAAAAATTTAAATTTACAAATAAATTACGTAATTTTATATAATAACAAAATTAGCTATAAAAACGAGGATAATTTCGAAATATAGGGTAATATTATACATTGGTTTTCCACCAAATGTAAACGCGTAACGCGTAACGTTTTGGCTAACGAAATTTACGGTATAATAAACGGCCTAAATATAAATTTTATACTAACGCGTACGCTCCGAACGATTTATAAGCGTAACGGCCTACCGCTTTTAAATTTCGTAATTTATACAAATTCCAAATTATTGTACGACTATTTAATACAATTTGGAACCATTATAAAAAAAAGATTAATAATCGATATTATGGCGATTAAATAATTGTACGAAAGACGTAAAATTTAAAAAATCCGATAAATTAATAGATTAAATAACCTTGCAAACGCCATAACGAAAAAACACCCGAATAACGCGTTAAAAAATTTAATATTAACGAACAAATTACGAATACGTATAAAGGATTGGGTATAACGTAATTAATAAAAAAATGCGAGGGAAAGTTACAATATAGGGTATAATATAAACAGGGTATAACGTACAAATTAATATTTACTTTTTAAAAGGGATAGGAAAAACAACGATTTTTTAACCCCCGAAAAGGACCCGTAGGAAATAGTTAATAAATTAAAACAAAATTTTTACGAACCGCAAAACGGCCCGTTTGGCCTCCTTTTTCTTTTTTTCGGCCGATATGGCCGCCACGGCCACGTTATTACCCTTTTTTTCCTTTTCCCAAATTTTTAATATCCTTTTAACGACGGGGCGTTATTTAATAATTACTTAAAATATACGTTAATATTAAATAAAAAGGGAAAAAACGGTAAATATTATAATTTACAATTTTATCGTTTTTAACGATAACCGTTAAAAAACGGACGGTAAAAGGACGGGCGAAAACGGGAATTTTTTCGCAAAAATGCCCGGAAACGTATTTATAATACCGCCCAAAAAACGGGTTCGTTTCGCGGTAAACCGCAAAATCGCCGAACCTTTATTTGCCCGTAAAAACAGAACGTAGGCAATTTAAATAAAATTTCGGCCGGATTACGCCGGCGGCGGGGCGGGGGCGGGGGGCGGTGATAATAAAAACGCGTATTATATATAAATTATTAATTTTAAACGATTAAACGAAAAATAAACGGAAAAAAAAATACGTATATTTACCTTTGGTTTTGGTAATCCGACCAACGGGCGTAACGGCAAAAAACTTTTTACTTTTACGGGTACCGGTAGTAGATTTTTTACCTTTACGGGTACCGGCAGTAAATTTTTTACTTTTACGGGTACCGGTAAAAATAATAATAGTAGGGGCAGCGGTAATAATAGCGGTAACGGTAGGGGCGGGGGTAATGGCGGCGGTAACGGTGGGCGTAAAGGCCCTAAAACGGCCCGAAAGTAAAGGATACCGGGTAAAACCGGCGGGCGTAAAATTATTGGCGGCGCGAACCGCCAGGCCAAAAAATAATAATTTAATTATTTTTTAATTTATATTAACGATAATATACCTACCAAATAGTCGTTAAAAATAAATGGCCTATTTACGATAAATTTAATAAAACGTAAATCGGAAAGTTAGGACGAAAAAATTACGAATTAAAAAAAAACGGCCTATTTATAAACGGATTAAAAAAAGGATCGGTAACCATTATAATATAAAATTCCCATTAAACTTTCGTATTATAGTTGGTTATTTACAATAAATTAAACGTTTACGTAAATAAAAGGCTATCCTATTATTATTAAAAAATAATAAAATCCCCCCTATTTATTAAGGAACGGTTGGAACAAAATATTCGTTTACAACGTTAAAAAATTTTACAATTTCCCAAACGCGTTATTTTTTTTTTATTTATTTATTAATAATTATTTACGGGTTTAGGGGGTGCGTATATTTGTAATTAATATAAAAGATAACCTGTATTTGTTCGCGGGCAGATATGCGTATGGGTAAATCACGTGTGGCGACACGTGATTTTAAAACACGTAGCAGAGATTTTAACGGATCTCTGCAGGATTGTAGATAGTTACAAAACGATAGATAGCATGCATGAAAATACCGTTTATTTGTTATATTGTTTTTACCGATCGCAGCGATCACTCTATTCCTATCAACACTGTGCGCGCACGCAACCCGGTGACAATTATAGAAGTATAACTCGATCTGGTACCCAAGCAAACCCGGTAACGTTGCGTACCCCCTGTTCGGCACCCCCCCCTGTTCGGCACCCAAAAATAACAACACTTTTATTTTTATCCTCCAACTTCTATTATAAATATCTCGATGAATCTTTCACTTTTGGATTTACTTTTTTCTAATCTTGATTCTCCATTTTCCAATGAAGCAATATACTGAAAAACAGCTTATATCTGCAATTAACGACGTCAATAATGGCAATCCAATTGCAAAAACCTCCCGAAAATGGGGAATACCTAGGTCTACACTTCAAAGTCGACTTAAAGGTTCTCAAGCTTATAAAAAAGCACAAAACCCTTTTCAAAAGCTTTCTACGGAACAGGAAAAGCATTTGGCTGATTGGGTACTTACCCAAACAGCTTTAGGGCTTCCGCCAACGCATCAAGAATTACGCTTTTTTGCCGAACGAATTCTTCAAGCCGCCGGAGAGACAAAAGGCCTTGGAAAACGTTGGATAACTCGTTTTTTGGCTCGTTATCCAATCCTTAAGACCCAAAGGCCCCGTCGAATAGATAACGCCCGGGTTAATGGCGCTACTACGGAGGTAATTAAATCTTGGTGGCTTTATATTACGAACCCGGTTATTAACGCTATTAAACCGGAAAACCGTTGGAATATGGACGAAACCGGTATAATGGAAGGTAAAGGATCTAACGGCCTGGTATTAGGGCTTAACGGGATCCGGCCGTTGCAACGGAAAAAGCCCGGAACGCGGGGTTGGACGACTATAATCGAATGTATATCGGCTACGGGCGTTGCCCTCCCTCCCCTTGTTATATTTAAGGGAAAAAACGTACAACAACAATGGTTTCCGACGGATTTAAGCCTTTTCGATAATTGGAAATTTCACGCAACCGAAAACGGGTGGACAAATAACGAAACGGCTATCGAATGGTTAAAAAAAGTGTTTATTCCGTATACCCAACCTTTAACCCCTGAAAAGCGGTTATTAGTTTTGGATGGCCATGGATCACATATAACGGACGAATTTATGCTTCTTTGCTTGCAAAACAATATTCAACTCCTATATTTACCCCCTCATTCGTCACACGTTCTCCAACCATTGGATCTATCGGTTTTTGGGCCGTTAAAAGAAGCTTATCGACGTCAACTTGGATTTGTTAGCCAATTTTGCTGTTCAACAATTATTGGAAAACGAAATTTCCTACTTTGTTATCGAAAAGCCAGATTAAAAGCATTTATAGCAAAAACCATTCAATCTGGTTGGCGTACAACGGGGTTATGGCCGGTAAACTTGGTTAAACCACTTTTAAGCCCTTTTTTGTTAGAAAATAGCAATGCCAACGTTATAAAAGATAAAAACAACGGTTTGCAAAGGGATAAAACACCGGAAAGCCCAGCCCAAAAAATTAACGACCCGTCTTTACTTATTTGGAAAACCCCTAAAACGACCCGAGATATCCAATTTCAACTGCAAAAACTTTCCCAATCCAACAAAACCAACGCTACTTCACGTCTTTTATTTGCAAAAGTCCAAAAAAGCTTCGAAGCTAAAGATACCCTTTTGGCTAGCGCCCAGCAAAAAATCAGCTTATTGGAAGCACAACTGGAGGCAATACGGCCGGTTAAAAGGAGGAGGGTGGTTCCGGATCCAAACGAGCTTTTGGTTAACAAACAGAACATTATTGGATTGCAGGAAAAGGATATAGAAAATTTGGAACCTTTAGCTGATGAAGAAGAGGTTAATGAACCGGAGAAGCGTGAAAACGATTGTATTTTTGTCCGTTGATAATTTTATATTTAAATCAGCTTATAAAAGTAGGCATTTCGTTGTTAGATTTTCAGGGTGCCGAACAGGGGGGGTGCCGAACAGGGGGTACGCAACGTTAAGCCCAAGACTTTCGTCTCCGTAAATTTTACTAAGACCTGCCATTTCGGGTCCTGGAGAAGAAGGACAAGAAGCCTTGAGATAAAGGCGGAGTCTGCTCTGAAGGCCTTTGACCAGCTGAAAAGTACGTTCTTATCCCATCGAGCATTCCATTCCCCAGGCCTTAAATCCATCACTTAGCTCCACCTCTGATGCTTAGATTCGAGTTCGGTTGATTACGATAGCTTTAGGGTGAACGCGTGTTGGCATGGGAAACATGTTAACCCTGGTCATCTAAGTAGGCTGAGCGTCCACGATGTTCGCTCAGGGGGTCTTGCAACAGCCTTTGGTCAAGAGGCAGAAGGCTGAAGGCACACCACCGAAGGCAGGGGTCGGGCACTGATAAGGGTGGAATGTACAAGAGCGCAAGATGGCAAGGATTGCTGTTACTGCTGTTCTGCAAGTAGAGCCAATTGGAAGATATGCCGTGATGGAGGTCGAAGATCTTCGCCAAAACAAATGTTACCGTTCACATGAAGGCAAACTTCTTCAACTGTCCACAGCACGGGAAAAGTTTTTAACGAAAAAATACAGGCAGTGGGCCAGGTCATTTTGCCCCGGGAAAAGATAAGTAGCGATATGTTTGTGGTTGCATTGACCTGCCTTCCTCCTCCTGTCGCCTGTCTGGAGTCATCCTTTGCCACCGAGTGTTAACAAAGCTGTGCAGGATTTACGACAGCCTGCCCCAAACAACCTCCCATATCATACTCCACCAAATTGTTAGGTCCTATATTGGTCAGCTCCGTCTGCCCCAGAGCACCCTCAAAGCAACCGGGAGGCCAAGCAGAAACGCGAGGGCACTTTCAGGCAGCGCAAGCCCGGCGACAGTCTCCGCCTGTCTCTATTCCAGAGGTTGCATCGCCTGCTCCTCTTCCTGTTTGCACCACTGCCCCGACGCAAGGCTCCGCGGCATCCTACAACCTCCCAACCTACTCCACGTCACTGCCGTCGGACCCCCAAATACAGCCGGCTTTTTCAAACCCCTACAAACAGCAGCCGTACCTGCAGAAATACCAACCTGCATACCCCACAACCATGGTGCCAGGATTACCTTCACATTATGGGTTAGCTGTGCTGGGTGACGAAGCAGTAACGGCGCTAACGCTCCCACATAGTCGTGTCAACCTTGCATCCCATGCCCAGCAGCATCGCCAACAGGCACCCGGTCTTATGTACGCGAACGCGATGTCAATCATGGGCTCGGGAGCTGGCTTTTCGCCGCCGCACCACCCGTGGGTTCCTCACTAAGGCCAACAGCAAGATGCAGCCCACAACGTCCGAATGGTGGGGAATCGGCCCAAACCGCAGTACTGGGAGCGTGGGTGTAACGGTCGCCCGTTTTCAACCTTCGGCAACCTTCTAAGGCACCAACGAGAGAAGTCTGGACAAGCCACCAAGTCGGTCTACCCAAACTGCAGGGCCGAGTCCATCCGAACGACGGCGAGGAACGGCCAGCAACAAAACGACAAGTGCAAAGCACGACGCAGCGCATAGCTTGTTTCTGAAAAGCACCATAAGAGGCGGTTGGACTTCAACCCGAGACTCGGGGGGCATATTCCGACCTCGTGTATACTGACGCACGGCCCTCTACTTATCCCCCTCAGTTTGGTCTTTGGTCTTTTGTCTTTGTAAAAGCGTTATGATTCAAGACCTCATCAGTCAGCTTGGCGAAGATTCGCAGGAACGGCCAGGTTAGTGATTTTTCGGGTGATTCAGAGCAGACATTGATCTCATATCATCTCCCCGGTGGCTATACACAGCACTATCGAACATTCCCTTCCACATCGCAAAATCTGGTACAAAGTGGGAGTAGTTCAAGAAGACTTTGCATGAGCAGCTTTACCACAGCAGCTTTGCCAATTTTTTTGGCACATGATAGCAGTGTCCCGAAACAATCCTGCGGTAAATTGGCTTTGCCGCCCGGAAGGGAAGGAAGGGTGATGATGGTGGGCTGAGGGGGAATGATATACTGGACTTCGCTTTTGGCGGAGGAATAATTTGATGGTCCACAAAGACATTATAAGAATTCGACGCAGTAAGAGATTGGTATTGGTTCTGATGGAAGCGGGATCTTCTTCCACCCCCTGTTCCCAACCCTCGCCAAGTTCACCGAGTAAGATAATGTTACTACATCTTATTGATTGAAGCTGGGTGTGACATCCGCCGTGGATTATGTTCCTATTACAAAAGCCAGCTCCAGCGGCCGCAGTTTCGCCGAAGTCATTCCAATTCCAGTTACTAGCCAGTGCCACTTTGCCACAGTTATAAGAAATATTTATTAACCAAATTTGAAATACTACGGTTAACTTCCTGACTGCTTGTACAATATATCGCCCAAATCGTCCGTGCTACCTTGCAACCTTGTTGATTTAGCCCTGTCGTTTAGGTCTCATCTTGCGCCATCCTCCCAAAGGCCCAGCGAGGTCTACCCTGAAGGAAGGGAACCAACAATTTTAAAGTCATACAATGAGTTTTTAAGAAAATGCCATTGATGATAATGACGACGGCCCTTTGCGGGATCCAAATATCAAAAGCCAAAGGCAAGACGGACATATACAGACCTCTACAGGAGCCGAAATCAACACGGTTAAAGAATTCAGTCCTACACCTTTAGTGCGAATCGTCGGTTTTGCTCCATCTAAGCTCTTGTGCAAATCGTCATCCTAGCCCTCCGAGTCCTACCAGGAAATAGCTCCAGAACAGAGCCAGCAAGATACCGTCAAGAGACTGCCGCCAAATTCGATCCAATATAATTGTTTTGTGACCGAGCGTCTTGGACTAAGCCCTACCCGCGATAGTAGGTTATCTTCCTATAGAACTTAGATGTGAACCGATTGGAGAACCCTGGGCCTGGAAAATAAAGGGACCAAGTCCACAACAGCGGCAAAGCAACTCGATTGACGAAACTGCTTCACAACCTATGGCAAAAGATATGTCCAGCTGATGAGCGGTGCGACGACTGCATGCACGCTTAGACTGCCAGTGCACAGAGGATAGAGTTGTTAGCCATTTGTCCTTGGAAAGAATTTGCACTCCGGTTATGTCGTCTTCTTGTAACATCGCCGATAAAATGCTGGTTCTAGCAACTTCGCTCTCATGGATTTGCTCGCCGGCGCCGTTCTCCCATCAACCCTCAAACGTAAAATAGTGAATAGGCGGACTTTGCGGTGAATACAACACTGCAATATCTTGCGGTCCCTTTCTATCACACGTACATAATTTCCCAATTGCCTGATGTTGTGCTGGATGAGCTTGGGTGCTTCCATATGGTCATACTACATAAACCTAATTTTGGGTTTCCGAGTTTTCCGAGGGTTCCGGAGCTTCGGGGGGTTTCGGGTTCTTGCGACGACATGTTCTGACATGTTTTGATATGTTCGATTTTGATTATACGTTATCGTAATGGGTGCAGTTGACTGTAAACCTTTTCCGCTCTCCGCGCTCCATGTGCTCGGGCCGACATTTCCTATAATATCTTGATATGTTCGTCTTGGAGCGTAGCTGACGATAGTACGGGCATGTTACTTTCTATGTTTCTGAAAGTACCTCCAGCGGCACTAACAAAGTGTTAGCCTACAAAGTATATTGTTTTAAATCGATTGGTTACAATATTACCTGTGGTTTTGCAATCTGTCCACTCGAGCCGATTTAGGACCTTTGATATGCTTCAAAAGATCTTCAGACGAACCCCAATGGTCGCAAAAGGGCATTTTAGCAATCCCTGCGTACGCGACTTGTGCTTTTCCCACTCATTTGTCGGAATTTGTTGCGTGCATATTTCTCCTTGGCTGGGATAAAAAAACCGACATCTCGGTCCTTGAGTCGCGCTGCTTGCGACTAAGGCTCCGGTACTTTGCGAGGGTCGCCGTCCGTCGTGTAAACAATAAGGAAAGTGACTTTTGTCGAATCGTTGCCTGAAAGAAATACGCGGCGACAAGTCATTTGGCCAGCAAAGATATCATTACATAGTACAGCAGGACGGCAACTTTTGGATAATAAAGTGCGTTGAGCATGGCGTCCATTTCGGCAAAAGGGTCAAGCAGGGGGCTGCCAAACACCTCTACGGCAAGACTTATGGCCTGTCCACAAGTTGTGACCACGTACTGCATCACCTTGGCTATTGAATCACCGACTGTACCAAGGAGCTAGTGAGGCAGAACAACGAGAATTTCGAGACCCAGGTGAACAAGGGTTACAAATGTTGTTCTGTTTTGGCAGCTAAAACACTTGGCCAAGCTGAGTGATTTTTAACTCCAATTTCCTCCGCTTGATCATCCTTGTAACCCCCCTTCCCGGATCAGGTGTGGTAGCTTGTAAATCTCCCAAGGAGGACGAACAACAGAATTGGCGCCTGCCCGCTATAGACTAACCCGAAACTCACTGCCTAATTTGCACCATTACCAGATAAACATCAATATGGCACCATCACCGTCTCCATGGCATGTTAGAAGACTCCGTCGTTTCACCGATGCCCGGGCTTTGCACCCAACAGGCTTTGCAACTGGCGAGCGGTCGAAATAGAAAGTCCAAAACTAATATTATTAACGGCGGCTTAGGGCACCCGTTGCCTTGAAGAACGGTGAACAGCAAGTTCCTAAGTCGACCCCAACAGAGCCATCAATTGGCGTTGCCGTAGCAACTTCAAGATCAGTCTTCGTGAAATTTGATGAGCAGATTATCCGTGACAATAATGACCTCACGGCATCCGTGTCCGTGAAGAGTAGGGGCCATGCTAAGGGTCCATGGCTTCAATTGCCCAGGCTCCCCTACCCCAAGCGAAACAGGGTCCATTCCTCCGCCGTGCCGTGAAAAAGAAAGAGGCAACCGTTCCTAGAAAGCGGCCGCTGGGCTCTGTTTTGGGGTGAGAGCAGAAAGGAGAAGAGACCAATTGATAGAGGGAGCCAGGCACGGAAATGCAGGCATGTTTTAGCAATGCAGTTGTAAATACGGCTGGCGCAGGGATCCACCGGGCTATGTACCCATAGTAGGTACACGGGGCGTTGTAACAAGGCCAAAGAAGAATCCACCTTCCAAGCAGACAAGAGTTAACCCCTGCCCTGATCTTTCCATGGTACTCCACAGATACTTTCACGAGTCTTGGTTTCATACCTGCGCCCAAAATTCTGTTACCTTCAACTTATTAGTGGCGAAAGACTATTCTATGCCTGCAGTACACCCCACGAACGCCCTCAAGTCAGGCTTTAGTTCTTGAGCACCTCGCTTGCAAAGGATTGACCTCTGTGAAGACACCGACATATCGTACGACTGCGCTGAAATCAGCTCAGCTGTGCCGCTAGTCTTAACCGTTGAAAGTGTGCCGTGGCAAACTCCCCCGTAATTCTCAATAAGGACAATGTAATAAACGGCAGCCTTTAGAATTGCCGCCAAGGATGTGGCAGGGGAGTGGGGGCGTGTGCAACCAGCGTAAGTGCTGCATTCGTAACAACGGGAAGCATCCGCGCCACCAGAGTCTTTACTGGATGGTCAAGGTAGCGTGCCTATAGCTGTGTCGCAGCAGAAGAAGGCAAATTTTCCAAACACTCCTTGGCCAGCAAAATCATATTTTACGGGGTTTCTACGTCGCTTGCCTCTCGATGATGACCAAATCATACCCGATCCAAGTGACGTGGAGTCCCTAATTGAGGTTCATAAAACATACAGTCAGTGGCGTTGAATGGTGCGACCGTGAACCGAGTGGAGACATGCGCGGGCTTGCATCGGGAGGGTGGGAAATGTGGTTGGCTGGGTAAATGGCCGTCAGCAGACAAGCGTAGCTTGTGGATAGGCGAGGGTTGGGATGCTTTTAGTCATTGAGTTGGAAGCCATGGATGTTGTCGAACAAATGCGATTACGCAGATGAACTTTGAGTGCTTTTCATATTATAATGAAACCGCATGCAGTGTAATAAAAATAAGGAAAATAATCATAACTTGTAATTGTCCAGGACATTATTAATAATATAAGGTTTTAAACAGTTGAATAATATTTTAAACTCATTTTTAACTGATAATATTCTAAACTAAAAAGGAAGCTTCTGTAGCGGGCGTCCCTACTTCGTTTATTTAACGTTAATTTAAAGTCTGACAAAGCCTAGTACTTTACAAGGCCTGCCAAAACCCGCCCATGGGAGCCCGCGCCGGCCCAAATAGGTGGGTCGGGGGGCCCGTGGGTAAACTGTGATATTTGTGGGGGGGCCCGGCCCGGCCCAAATTTGAACGCGGGTTTTTTTGCGGCCCGCGGGCCCCCGTGAAAAACCCCGTAAATACGTAAATATTTTAAAATTTGAATTTATAAAATTTGAGACGGAATTAAAATAATCTAGAGAAACGTTATATTTAAAAATTATAAAAAGAAATTATTTAAAGGTTTAATTATTGTTTTTCGCTAGTATTAATTAATTTACCAATTTAAACAAGATTTAAATAAAAGTGTAATAAATATAATATAAAATAATAAAAATTCCAATATAATTATTATTATTATTATTATTGCGGCCCGCGGGCCCCCGTGAAAAACCCCGTAAATACGTAAATATTTTAAAATTTGAATTTATAAAATTTGAGACGGAATTAAAATAATCTAGAGAAACGTTATATTTAAAAATTATAAAAAGAAATTATTTAAAGGTTTAATTATTGTTTTTCGCTAGTATTAATTAATTTACCAATTTAAACAAGATTTAAATAAAAGTGTAATAAATATAATATAAAATAATAAAAATTCCAATATAATTATTATTATTATTATTATTATATCACGGAATAATAATTGAATAAATTTCGTATTTAATAAATATTTATTTTATTTTATTTTATTAAACGCATAAAAAATATAATAAAATTTCTATTATTTAATAATATATTGCCCCGTATTCGTTTTAATATTTTGGTAAAAATTCTTGTAAAAGTTTGATACTATTTTAATTCGGATGAAAATATTATTAAGGGGAATTTTAAAAATATTGTTCTTATCCAAATTAAAATTATTAAATAATTTATCCGAATGGTAAATATAATTATTAAATTTTACGGATTTAAATAATTATTTTCCATAATAATAGATTTAATATAAATTAATTGGGCTTTTTTTCAACTAATATTAAAGTAATAATAATGTAATTATTAATGATAAATTGATTTAAAATATAATAATTAAAATAAATAAAATTATATAAGTATAATTATAATAAGAAGAGTAATTTAAACGAATTTTAAAACTTGATTATTAATATAATTAATTATTTAAATATATTATTATCGTTTTTTACATATAAATATATATATAAGTTATATATTTTCTTAAACAAGTTAATTAATAATATATTTAAGCTTTTTTCATAAAGTTTATACCCGGTTAAATAAATTCTTTTTTAAAATAAAAATCAAAACTGTCTTAATTTTTAATATAACTCGGTTAAACGCTTAATTTATTTAACCATTTAATTTTCCACATATTAATTTATATACTTTATATAATACCCTAAATAATTACGGTAAAACCTTTTACCCATTAAGCGGATTAAAACAACGGCCAAAATAAAACTTTTTACTGTTTTACGTTAATTTAAATTAATATATTATCCTGTTTAAAAATATGTTTAAATTTATTATTAAAGCTTTTATTAAAAATTGATAAAACCTTAATATATGGTATTAATTATTTTACCGATTAACTTATCCCTGTAAATAGTTTTTAACTTTAAAATTTGAAATTTATTTTGCAAGTTTCTTAAGAAGATAATTTATTAGTTAATAGTTAAAAATATCTTCCCCCCTCGGGGGATATTTATTAATATTTGGGCAATAAAATTTAAAACCATTATTTTATATCGTTTGGTAAATTTTTGTAACGAATGAATTTTTATCGACTATTTTAAACTTTTATTAATAATATTAAATTTCTTTCTTTAATAAAATGTAAAACTTTTTAAAGAGGTTAGGAGGTAGCTTTAAGGCTTTAAAATTGGAAATCACTTATAGGAATAAATTAAACCGTAAAATGGTAAATAATCGTCTGTTAGCGGATAACAAAGATTGGCATTATATATATAGTTAATTCCTTAATTAATTATTAATTATTATAATCGATAATTCGTATTAATATGTAAAATCTTGAAATTGGATACGTGTACCAATTTCATGGCGTGATATCTTCGATCCGGATTACCAGAAGTGCGGGGTAGAATCACGTGACTAGTTTTGGCCACGCAGGCCTGGTTAAACCGTTTATTTAAATCACTTATTACATTTATAAGAAAATGCAATAATAACGGGAATCGAACTTATATATTTTATATATTTATTATATTTAATGCTATAAGAATTATACCACCAAACTATATTATTTATTTGTCTTATTTCCTTTGTATAAAAAAGCCGTAATATTTTCAACTTTATATGTGCATGCGTTTTATTTATTTTATTCGTTTGTTTATTTAATTTATTTATTTCGTTGCACGGTAGCCTTATAAAATCGGCTCCTATTAATAAATTATGCAATTATATTTTCGGAAATTAAAATCGCTAACTTTATCGTATTTCCCAATATTATTTTTATGACCGTCGACGATTTCTTTTAATAATAAGGTCGATGTTAACGAAAATAAAAACAAAAACTAGACCGGGCGGGCCTGAAGTGGTCAGGGCCCTGAAGTGGTCATCTCTCTTTTGCTCTTATAACCTTTATAACAATCCAACCAAATGCCCGATACAGGCCAAATTTGGTACGTATATAAAACCAAAAAGCCGCTTTTCAATGGTATAATATATATATTTGTAACGTTAATAATAATCGAAATATTAAAAATAATATATATTTGTTATTTTTATTGTTTAAAATTCGAATTTAAATATAATAAATATACGGTAAAATCCATTAAATAAATTAAGATTTAAATAATATTTAGAATTTTAGTTTGGATGTATAATATATTCGGTTAATTTTATACGATTTTTTAAAGTAAAAACCATAAAAACGCATATTAAATTAAAATTTAATTTATAATATTTTTGATTAATAAATAAAAAAATAAAAAATTTTAACTGGTAATAAAAAAATAAAAACAAAATCACGAATTTTTTTGAATTTGTATTTAAAATTTTTTATATTTAAATATTTTTTTTAAAAAATCCCCATAATAAAGTTTTACTAGTAAAATCTTTAAATAAATATTTAAAAATAAAAAGTTTTATAATTAAAGCCAAAAAAATTCGTAATTTTGTTTTTATTTTTTTATTATTAGTACGATTTTTTTATTTTTTTATTTATTAACCAAAAATATTATAAATTAAATTTTAATTTAATATACGTTTTTATGGTTTTTACTTTAAAAAATCGTATAAAATTAACCGAATATATTATACATCCAAACTAAAATTCTAAATATTATTTAAATCTTAATTTATTTAATGGATTCTACCGTATATTTATTATATTTAAATTCGAATTTTAAACAATAAAAATAACAAATATATATTATTTTTAATATTTCGATTATTATTAACGTTACAAATATATATATTATACCATTGAAAAGCGGCTTTTTGGTTTTATATACGTACCAAATTTGGCCTGTATCGGGCATTTGGTTGGATTGTTATAAAGGTTATAAGAGCAAAAGAGAGATGACCACTTCAGGGCCCTGACCACTTCAGGCCCGCCCGGTCTAGTACCCAATTCGGGTCAAGCTCGAAAACCTGCGGGCCCCCGTTAACCCGCCAAAAAAACCTACGGGTCATTATGGGCCCCCATTTTATACCCACGGGCCAATGGGCCGGGCCGGGGCCCCCAGCTTTTCGGGCTTTGGCAGGCCTTAATCCTTTGACATTATACATTGTTATTTATATATTATTATTTTATACGTAATAATTGTTACTCCTGCACTCCATATTACAACAGTACCCTCGTTACTAAATTTTATCCAGCAACCTTGGCTGGAGTGTTAACAAACTTTATAACTTTTACTTAGTTTATTCATATTGCCTGCATTAATAAGTTTTCGTAATACTGCGCACAATCCGCTGCCATCGGCAGAAATATTACAATAAAATGACTGTATTTTCATGTATAATAACTGAGCTATTTGGAATCATTTACAAAATCTCTGCTACGTCTTCCGAGACATGTGGTTATACACGTCATCTACTCACTCGCATGTCTGCCCCTGAACCAATACTCCAGGAATTTATCATCCCAGCCGATATTAACAATCCAAGCGCCAGGCATAAAACCAAACACACCGATACTTATCAACAACCGATGCCAATCTTCTTGGAGACGGAGCAACAATCAGCATTGCATTCTAAGAGTGAAACACTGTTTTGGTCGCAGAAGTGACCACTCTCAGTGTACCATCTACTCCCCAATTCACACCTCCTTGTGCCCAGCTTACTAGCACAGGCCTCAGCATCCTTCCAGCAGCAATCAGGTGTGCTTCCGCACTATCGATAGTAAAATGTAAGTTTGTTGAGCTATAACGAGGGGTATGAAAAAGCATTGGGGGGGGGNGGGGGTATTTACATAGGACTTTCCTTTCACAGAGCCTGTGAGGAGGAGGGTGACTAAAGCTGGAACAAAGAGCTTCATTGAAAACAAGTGGAATGTTAAGCTTTGGTGTCGTAATTGTAGCGATGAAAGGTAGCGATAATTGATAAGTATGGCGTTGGTTTAAATCGAAGTAGGACTATGAGGTGTAGCGCCTGGCTGTAAGTTTCAGGTAAGTATATTTGAATGATGAGGAGCTTTAACCTGATACAATCCAAAAAGGAGAACAAGTTATAAAGTGCGGCGCCTGGCTTATGTATTCCATCCCAAATTAATAGAACATTAAAGGTTAACTTTTTAAACTACAAATTTATCTACCTAGAATATTATCCCATTTCGGCTAAGCCATAGTACTTACTAAGTCGGGGACAAATTGAAATTGCTTGGCAGTAACAGAACTTGGTTCTGAAACAGCAGCGTTGATAAATAAGTAGATCGCAAGTTAGATTCGTACTCTAATATTATCCTCTGCAATTAGTGACCTCCTTGCAAATGAAATAAAATCACCATCTTACAACTTGAGTGTAGCCTCATGTAACGGTCTGGTATAACTGGGAGCAAAGCTTAAATGTTTCAGCTGATTGTACCCATATTTGATGGGACATGACAAAGCCGAACCACGTTGGCCTTCCTTTCTTTCTTCTTCTTTTCTATTTTCTCCTTATCGGGAATCTTGAGTCATTTCGTGCAGTTGTTCACTGTCTAGTGTCTCTCTGCTTCGTGATCCTGACTCCTGTTGCCAAGGCTAGTAAAAGTTTCCTAGTGTAAATTGTCAGGGTGATAACGTGACTGATCAGCGGGCGGCCATACCACCGGGCGACCCAATTTCTTCATTGCTAATTATACTGTTGAGAGAAATTGTGTGATTGCTGCGGTCGGTGAAACATATAACAAAGCAAATCGGTGTTCTAATATATGTTAAATAACTGACTTCCACTATCTGTGACATGAGACTTGGAGATTACTAGGTCCTAATGTTTGTCACTGTCAGGCATATATTAGAGAAGATCAGTGTATTGGGCACTTTCAACGAATATCTTAAACTAAGGAGAAGAGAGAAAAACCTCAACTGAAGACACGCTGGAAGAACACGTTTAGGACGTGATCTTCTCGCTGTCAAATCTTACTATGCAACCTCAAAGCGGCAAAAAAACCCGAATCTTGACCCAAATAAGTCACGTTACCAGACTAAGACTTGCCCAGGGCCCTTTGGCCGGGCTCCCCTGTTTCTCAAGGTTGATTTTTCATGAGTTAGCTTTCACGTCTGAATAACGCTGGCTTTCTTGGCAACTAAGCCTCAAAAATTAAAAATAGTTTTACGCAATGAAAAGTAGCGTGTTTCTAAGCTTAAATGTTTAGTAAAAGCATGTTTTTGCCGCCGAGAGGGACGAGGGGTAGACCACGAAAAGTGACTGAAACAAGTACCACATCAAGTTGAATCTGCGTCCGTGATAGAGACGTTCCTTGCAATTCCCGGCACCGCATTTTGAAGTGGTTGTTCCACTTTTCAATCACCATTGGCGCTCTCTCGCCAATATATGAAATTTATGTGTCATCCTCAAAAATTCAAAACGCCAAGGGGACAACTCAGGAAATCTCACACAGCTTAGCGTTTGTTCTTCAGTTTTTCAATGTCATTTATTAGCTTCTTTTTATAACAGTCGCACTGGTCAGAGACATGGGGTTTTACATAAGTATATCACCATATTCTTCAAGCCCAACGTATTTAAACGGCACCGAATAACGAGCTTTTAGTATTGTTTATCAAAGCCATAGCAAGTTCTTGACGAACGACCCTTTATTGTTTCAGAGATATTACTCCTTTTCCCCATTAGCTTTGTCCATTTCCTTCTATCAAGAAACAGAACCTGCATAGGCATTCAGAGAAAAATGCGCAGCGTTTATTTCGCTCTTCTCTTGGCTCCAACCGCCGTCCTTTCATATGAGATCACAATTAACCCTGGAACCGGAGAGCTATGCTGCGACCACGGCACACCAGACGATTCTAAAACCTGCAAAGGTTTAGGTTTGAACTCTTACTGTGTAAGTTTGTAAAAAAATATAACAGCGAGGGGCGAAGGAAAAAAAATTAACCACTCTTTTCCGCAGTGTTCCCAAGCTCGGAATAACAACCGCGGGGGATGTGATCCCCCCAGAATAGAAATCTTCAACGTCGGGCGCACTGTCACGTCTTATGTTTCGGGAGGCACTTGTAAAAGGACCGACTCGGAAAAGAATGTGTATAATGCATTCATTGGGTGCGCAAAGTGATTTGGGTTTCAAATCGGCAAATTGCATAGTCTGCACGGGCATATGCAGCGGCACTTGTCTTACGCGATAGGTGTTGTGGAGTGGCACGCCTGGGCGACTGCCAACCGTGACAAGGAGCTAGGCTAAGCCTGTTATTGTTCGCTTAGGCGCTTGTACGCGATTGGCATTGCGTGCCTGTCTGTCTCTTTTACGCTTAGCTTTCAATTTTCGAATATAATCACGCCTTAGTCTCAATACTCAGACTAAACCCGCGTAAAAATCGCGCCCGTTTTAATTTGAGGATATTTTGTCGATTATCGTCGCATGTGACAAAGGCTACACTGTATACGCACTGTGCACGTATTATATACGCATAAAATAATATAATTAAAAAATTGTGTATTTTTTATTTACGAATATTTACGTTAATAAAAGTGGTTAAAATATAATGTAAATAACGTTATAAAACCCTCTTTCCGGGCTTTTTAATATATATTGTTTTATATTAATATATAAAAAATAGTTTGTTCAATTCATAATTGTAATTTTTATAATATGTAACGTTGCGTACCCCCTGTTCGGCACCCCCCCTGTTCGGCACCCAAAAATAACAACACTTTTATTTTTATCCTCCAACTTCTATTATAAATATCTCGATGAATCTTTCACTTTTGGATTTACTTTTTTCTAATCTTGATTCTCCATTTTCCAATGAAGCAATATACTGAAAAACAGCTTATATCTGCAATTAACGACGTCAATAATGGCAATCCAATTGCAAAAACCTCCCGAAAATGGGGAATACCTAGGTCTACACTTCAAAGTCGACTTAAAGGTTCTCAAGCTTATAAAAAAGCACAAAACCCTTTTCAAAAGCTTTCTACGGAACAGGAAAAGCATTTGGCTGATTGGGTACTTACCCAAACAGCTTTAGGGCTTCCGCCAACGCATCAAGAATTACGCTTTTTTGCCGAACGAATTCTTCAAGCCGCCGGAGAGACAAAAGGCCTTGGAAAACGTTGGATAACTCGTTTTTTGGCTCGTTATCCAATCCTTAAGACCCAAAGGCCCCGTCGAATAGATAACGCCCGGGTTAATGGCGCTACTACGGAGGTAATTAAATCTTGGTGGCTTTATATTACGAACCCGGTTATTAACGCTATTAAACCGGAAAACCGTTGGAATATGGACGAAACCGGTATAATGGAAGGTAAAGGATCTAACGGCCTGGTATTAGGGCTTAACGGGATCCGGCCGTTGCAACGGAAAGAGCCCGGAACGCGGGGTTGGACGACTATAATCGAATGTATATCGGCTACGGGCGTTGCCCTCCCTCCCCTTGTTATATTTAAGGGAAAAAACGTACAACAACAATGGTTTCCGACGGATTTAAGCCTTTTCGATAATTGGAAATTTCACGCAACCGAAAACGGGTGGACAAATAACGAAACGGCTATCGAATGGTTAAAAAAAGTGTTTATTCCGTATACCCAACCTTTAACCCCTGAAAAGCGGTTATTAGTTTTGGATAGCCATGGATCACATATAACGGACGAATTTATGCTTCTTTGCTTGCAAAACAATATTCAACTCCTATATTTACCCCCTCATTCGTCACACGTTCTCCAACCATTGGATCTATCGGTTTTTGGGCCGTTAAAAGAAGCTTATCGACGTCAACTTGGATTTGTTAGCCAATTTTGCTGTTCAACAATTATTGGAAAACGAAATTTCCTACTTTGTTATCGAAAAGCCAGATTAAAAGCATTTATAGCAAAAACCATTCAATCTGGTTGGCGTACAACGGGGTTATGGCCGGTAAACTTGGTTAAACCACTTTTAAGCCCTTTTTTGTTAGAAAATAGCAATGCCAACGTTATAAAAGATAAAAACAACGGTTTGCAAAGGGATAAAACACCGGAAAGCCCAGCCCAAAAAATTAACGACCCGTCTTTACTTATTTGGAAAACCCCTAAAACGACCCGAGATGTCCGATTTCAACTGCAAAAACTTTCCCAATCCAACAAAACCAACGCTACTTCACGTCTTTTATTTGCAAAAGTCCAAAAAAGCTTCGAAGCTAAAGATACCCTTTTGGCTAGCGCCCAGCAAAAAATCAGCTTATTGGAAGCACAACTGGAGGCAATACGGCCGGTTAAAAGGAGGAGGGTGGTTCCGGATCCAAACGAGCTTTTGGTTAACAAACAGAACATTATTGGATTGCAGGAAAAGGATATAGAAAATTTGGAACCTTTAGCTGATGAAGAAGAGGTTAATGAACCGGAGAAGCGTGAAAACGATTGTATTTTTGTCCGTTGATAATTTTATATTTAAATCAGCTTATAAAAGTAGGCATTTCGTTGTTAGATTTTCAGGGTGCCGAACAGGGGGGGTGCCGAACAGGGGGTACGCAACGTTACAAGTTTCATTTTAAAAAGTTAAAATTTACTTAATATATATTACTTGAAGCATATATATAATCAACAAAATATTTTTAATTAAAATTGATAGAAAGTAAAAACGTTTAAAATGAATATAAAATAAAAAAAATTTTAAATATAAAAAACATTTTTTCTATCATCGATTAAATAAGAGAAGTACGTGTAATGGCCCGTTTGGCCATTCCCATAGCTTATTATTTAATTAATAAATTCAACGCATAAGTCCCTATTCCAGTAATCCACGTTGAATTTGCTCATAAGAATATTTAATAATATATTTTTTATAGATAAAATAACAAATTTAATTTTCTTTCGATTTTTGGTTATACAAATTTTAATAAAAGCTTATAATATAAAATTATTATAGTATTTTACACCATTTATTTTAAATCACAAGTTATTATTATCATTATATAAATATATATAAGAGTTATCATATTTGAATAAGGGATAAAATTTCAAAACAAATCTTTCAAAAACTAATATAATAAAATATCATGATTTTTATACCTATTCTATTTAATTAATTACCACAATGTTAAAAACATATAATCATTTTATCATATTACCCTTTACGTATACGGGCCGCGACAATGTTAATATTTTGTAATTCTTTTCGTTTGCGAGGAAATCGACAAGTTGTCCTTAGATTAGAACGAGCGCGATCTTTTTGGACAACTTGATTGGCCAAAAAGACATATGGCTAAAAGGTACATGGAGCGCTCGGTCCACCCTGCAACGCAGGCATATCTAGTCTGAACACCGAGACTAGATTACACCTTGAATAAGTAAGTGGGTAAATCTTGGTATTCCGTGTGGGGGTGGCAAAGGGCAATGGATGCGTGTGACAACAGAGCAGGTCGTCATGCATATTGCTGTCGAAGTTTATGCACGTAGTGGCGCCGCGGAATTTGCACGGGTTAATAATAGCTTCGTTATATTAATCATTCGCCAAACTAATTTCGGGGAGAACCAGAGTCTTTGTCCTTTCTTGCTCTTCAGGTCTACCCGCGAATCTCTCATAATCTCAAATCATAGTCCCAGAAGGCTCCCCAGTATTGAACATAGCTGCGGTCCTCAATGGGGACACATACACCGATAGTGGAGTAGATAATACTGAAGCCACTTGTCTAACACACAGCTCATTTTCGGGGCTTTTTGTTCTTGTTTTCTGCCTTTTGCCTTGCCGAAACGAGCATCCAGAACCCAATGATTCATACACTCAGGAAAAATGGAATGGCACCTGGATCCAAAGCCTGCCATATAAACGGCATGCCCTGGCTAAGCCCATCCTCATCGAACCTCCTCGCCTTGATCTCCTCGCTAATCCTCCCCATGGTTTCGACGTATTCCCGATTCGCGCGTCTGTATTGCGCCCCGTTGCCCAGCAGCAATTCGGGCGCGGCAAAGACGTACCTCAGCGTTCGGTTGTCGGGTACGACGTCTGGCCTGTTGAACCTTGCTAGCAACGTAACCTGCTGCAGTGACATTTGCACATTTGGCAGCCACTCGAGCAGATTTGCAGAAGTTGAATTTTTGGACGTCGGGACCGGCGAATACAAGGCGGCGGGGTGCATGGGCAGTACTCCAGATGCTGTTACCGGCTCGCCTTGGTTCAGCACGTGGTGCGCGCAGCCAGTTAGCCACGCCATGTGCGTCAGTATGTCAACGAGTCTTTTGCGGCTGTCGAGTGGGCCAGGCTCGAAGTCCTCGACCCCGGCTCGGCCGTTGGCTTCCGCCACCCACGCCTGCAGCTCTATGTCGTTGGCGATTTTATCATCGCTTTTGTAGGTCGAGTCCACAAAGCTGTGGACAAAGGTTCGAATAACATCCACCAGTCTGGAGCCGTCCTCGTAAAATGGAAAGTGTGCCAGTTCAGGCCCGTAGTCGGCTCCGACAAGCCCCCTAGCCCTCACATCGTTGTCCAGATAACCTGCTCGCCATCTTCCAGCGGTAGGGTATGCATCTCCGGTAAACTTGTAAACCTCTTCGCGTGGATAGGCGAAATTCTGCTCAAATAAACCCCCTTTGTTGAAAAGCACAGCCTCACCAATGGGCCGTATCGCGTAGGCCTGGAACATAAACCTCTCCATAAGGGCCAGGACCGGGTGGCGGTAGCTCATAGTGCGGAGTGCAGCGAGGTGGACAATTTCGGCCACGGCGTGTGGGTAGGCGATATGGAAAACCTGCCCGTGGAAGAGATCGTTGGCGTTGAACATAATCTTGGCCAGCAACCAGTCATTTTCCGCATCCAGCGGTGTGTAGATCAGGTCTGAGCCGACGTTGGTTTTGATAGCCAACGGCAGGAATTGGCTACTTCGTCCGTCGATGTAAAAGAGTCCCGTACAGGCCGCGGCGTAACGGCCTGGCATTTTGGTGAAGTTTTGTTGGTAGCTGTGGTCGGCGACGAAGAGACGCCCCGCGGCGTGGAGGGAATCTAGGGTCGTCTCGGTGAGTTGCAAGACTGTGGCCTCGTCGATTTCGAATGGCAAAGCGTCTTGAGTTGGGTGAAGTCGTTTGATGATATAGGGGTTGACGGAGAGGCGTTCCATGGAAAAGAGAAGATCCGAGGTGTAATTCTCCGACTGTCCGCGGGCGATACCTTGAGGCACAGAGCCCTTCCATTGGTCCTGGTAGAGGATTTTGAAATCTTCGAGGCTGTTCAGTCCACCGTTCTATATAGATAGACTGTATTAGCTATTAACTAAATGCAACATTTCCCAGCTTGCAAAACCTATAGCTACCAGTTTGATGTACTCCTCCACCTTGCCAGCATCAGAAAATGCACGGAGCGCCTGTAGCTCTGCCTCACCTCCCCACAGCGTTTGGTCGCGCTGAGAGATGAGGTTACCGAGCGGTCCACCCGGAAAGGGGGCAGTATTCCCGAGCAGTGAAGGCCCGTAAAGAAGGTCGGCCTGCTTCATTTCAATCTCGGCATGCCGGGTGAATGGATCTCTGTCGCCGCATGGTAGCGTGTAAATAATATGTCCGGTCGAATTGTAAGTCGGCACGGTGGCAGACGTGTTGTCAGCTCGTGCGGCAACAAGTTTGTAGGGGACAGCCACGGCAAGTGGCGCCAACCCCACGATCCAGATGAATGCGCGCATGGCTGCAAATGAGATTCTCAGATATGACACAAGGGAGTTGCATAAAAAAAAGACCCCCCCCCCCCCCCCCCCCCAGCTGTACGTCTTACAAGGGAAATTATGGGGATCTTTGCCAGATTTATACACAGCTTTCGCGTTCGGCCGGACGCCACACTACCAGGGTAGATCTCATCGATTACAGATATTACATTCTTCTGTGATCAGCCTCTCGAGACTAGCTAGTTGGATCTTTTAGTTGGATGGACAACCATTGGTTTGCTTTCGAACGGGCTAGAAGAGGGACGGCTCCCGACAGCCCCAGCCACATTTGTTGTTGAAGAAGGGTCGAGCGTACGAGCCAATTGGCAGCCAGCGCGCAACTAAACCACCCCTGTTGGACCTGCGGGCAACCGCGGTTGGCGCTCGAGCTCGATCCACTGTGCAACCAACATCTTGTTCATGTGTTAGGTTTGCATCTCGATATGACTGATTGATGATGATGGATGATTGGTGTCACCTGCGGCTGACGTGGTCATACTCGAACTGCCACGTTTGTTGCAACAAGTAAATCTGTTTAAAACCTCACATCGGATATTTCACTGACGGATAAACGCCCATGGTAAACCCCGTCATAAACGGGACTCAACATACAGAGTAACCTCAGCATGGACCGAAAACTTGGAAAGCAAAAGCAACAAACCTGGAATTCCTTCAAGCCACCAAAAGCCGCCACAAAAAAAAAGAAGGACACATGTGTGCGTCATTCAGCTTCGCTCCTGCACCTGAACCCACATGTTTTCGATGTGCATCAGGCCGTTGTAGTTGTGCATAACCCATGCCTTTTCAGGATTTTCCAAGGTCCAGTCGAAATTTCGAACAAGCTGTGTGAGATTTCATTAGCATGAATCATTCATTGTTCTTGCCGGAAAAGAAAAGCAGTTTCGACATACCTCAAAGACGACCTTGCCAAGCTCAAACATCGCCACCGACTTGCCCAAGCATTGCCACTTGCCATGCCCAAAAATCAAGTCATTCGTCTTGGTCATCGTGACCAGATTCGGACCTTTCTCCAGCCACCTCTCGGGCCGAAATGATTCTGCATCGTACCCGTAGATACCCTTGTCGAAGTGCATAGCGTACGCCGAGTACCCAACATCGGTGCCTCCCGGGATGAACACGTGCTCGCCATCCACCTCCCACGTCTCACCACCGGGAGGTATGTCCCTGGGGAAGATGCACGCCACCGGAAGCTTGACGCGCATGCCCTCCCGAATTACCGCCTGCAGATACGGCAGCGCATCGGCCTGGGTCTTGGAGATGACGTCCGGAGCTGGTGGCGCCTTGCCCTGGCGCACGGCATCGTCAACCTCCTCCCGCAGCTTTGCAAACACCCTCGGGCTCGTCAGCAACAGCAGCATGATGCCGCGGATCGCCGCGGACGTCGTGTCGCTCCCCGCGATGACCTGCTCCAGCACCTCACCCCGCAGCTCCTCGCCGCTCAACCCATGCCGGATGAAGCTGGCCAGCATGTCGCTGCGCTTATCCAAGTCGCCCTTGTCCACCCTCTTCTCGACGGCCTTGAACACGGTCCCCATCATCCTGCCGAACCCGTAGCTGTCCTCTGCGTTGGGGCCCAGCCTGCTGACGAGCGGCAGGTCGGTGAAGCGCCGCACCACCCAGCCCAGGGCGAGGATGGTGTTGGTGATGCGCAGGCCCGACGCCGCCGACTCCATGTAGCCGTTGACGTCTCGGTCGGCCGCCAGCATGCCGAACGCGGAGCCGAAACCGACGGTGCTGATGACGTCGAGCGTGAACATTGGGATCTTTTGCGCGAGGTCCATGCGCTTGGAGGGTTCGCCTGGGTTGGTGCAGTAGTTGCGGATCAGTGATAGGAGGGCGGAGACGTTGGCGTCGATGTCGGCTTCGAGAGTGGGGTTTTCTTTGCCGGCGTACTGTTTTTGATGTGATGTCAGCGGTCAGAGAATGGGTTTTTTTGTTGTGTGGAAAGTGGACTCTTGTCACTCACCCCCGAAGCCATTTGCTTGCGTCGTGCTTCGTGTTCCTGGTCGTTTGTCATGGTAAAGACATTGTCGACGCCGGGTTCAAGGCGGCAGCCTCTGTAGAACCACTCTGAGCGCGTGTATGGCGATCGCACGGCGTTTAGGCGGGCCCATAGCTCAGGGGAAGAGGTGATGAGGGAGTTGGGTCCGACTCGAACGAGAGTCCCTATTGGTATGCATGTCAGCTGATTGTGATTCTTCATTCGAAGCATACTCGTGGCTTTTATGGCGAGGAGAATACTTGCCGTGCTTGTTGCTCGCCGCCTGATACCACTTGTGGCATTCTCCACTCACGTAGGCCAGGCTGTGCGGGATGTTGCTGATGCCTGTGAATCGCGGGCCGGGGATGTGTGACAATCGTCGGTAGCTGACAATCGTCCAGACTGCGTAGGATGCAATTGCAAGTCCTACGATTGCCTGGACACTGAGAGACTTCAGAGCTTGATACAATGTATCCATTTTGTAACGGGTGGCAGTGAACTCGATGTATGTCGAATCTTTTTGGCTGCTTTACCCAGCTTCACTTGTGGAAATACATTTGCATGTGCGACGACTACTGATGAAGAACCGTTGAGAACCCCCTTATATATCCTCATCCATGTTGCATATCACCGGCCAGATACCTGCAGCTTGTCGTGCATGCATGTTTTGGTTTCAGACGCCTAATTGGACCTCCCAATTCGTTTGATTTCTCGGCGCTTACCTATCTCCATCTCTCGCATCCTTTCGCCGGCATGCCGGTTTTTCCTATTGGAAGACGGCAGCTATCGGGCATAGACTGATCTGCCATTGCGGGGTCGATGCATGACAGTACTACCCTTTCTTTTTCCTCTGCTTTTTGTTATTATTATTTTTTTTTGTCAGCATTCCAAATGTCAGAAAGGCCTGGAATCGGTCGGTTTTTAAGCTCCGTGCCGGTCCATGACGCCGCGTCAGGGTCAATGCGGCTGCCGAACTCTTAATCCGCTGAGGGGGGCGGCGTCGGTCGAATTCAATCTGTAGCACTAGTTTGGTCAATTACATGCGCGTATGACTTACTGGTCCAACTAAAAATAAATTGCGACTGTCCTATTTATTTATCATCATCGGTGATGTCATGTACAAGTCCAAGAGCTGATCCTGTCAGGGAGCCAGCCACTAATCGACTCGAGCTTCTCCTTGCGATGCCTCGAAGTCTCGGGGTATCCATAGCCCAGCCAAAACCTGTCGTCCAGTTTGCACTCGTACTGGTAAAAATACCATTGCACACACGATTTCCATTCCGTACAGGCCGCCTCGCACAGCTTTTCCGACTTCCACGATTGCATCCAGGATGAGCTGTCACGCACGTCCTTTGGTATCTCTGCCGTGAGGACCGATTGGGGCGTGAGATGGTGTCGCCTCGACATGTTGTCCCACCAAGGCTTACGTTTGGTGAGCGTCGGGGCGATGGCGTGTTTGTAGAAGTCACCATACGTGAGTGTTTTCTTCATTGATGTTGTCAGCACCTGTCCCGTCTCGTATACTCATCCACAAAATGCCGCATAAAATCGGAGCACATACCTCGAAATCCCACGACTTCTCCAGCTCGTAGTACATGGCGATATCACGACTGTGGACGTGATGCCATGAAAGCACAGGTTTGCACCAGTTCTCTTCCGAGAATTCATTCTTCCAGTGCGGCAACCCATTAAACCCCCAAGCACCCCCTTCCTTCCTATCATTCGTCACCTCGTCGCCGAGGTAGACCCCGTAGTCGTTGAGGACCTTGCCGAGCGCATAGTCACCAAACGACGACTCCTCCACAAACGAGGCGTACTTGGCGACCAGATCCCCACCCTTTCCAAACGACTGCTCCCACGCGCCGCGCGAGAGGGCAAACCCGGACCCGCCGTGGGCAAAGGTCACTCCCAGCATCTCACCAAGCCCGCCGAGGTAGTGGGGAAGTTTGTGGTCGTACCGGGACAGGTAGCGCAGCACGTTGGGGAGGAAGAGGTACGTATCATCCTCGGTGTACACGTACCAACGCGCGTGGGGAAAGTCCCGGCCGGCGCGCTGGATCAGCGGGAGGAATTTGAACTTGTCGAGCCGCCAGCCGCCCGAGGGGCCTTCGGTCGTGCTCACGTCGCCCGGCAGGCCTGTCTGTTCCAGGTAGTGGTTTGTGGCGTGCCAGTCGCGGATCTCGCGGTACGTTTCAAACGACGGAGACTGGAGGAGGGATTTTGGGAGAGAGGCGAGGACGTCGACGACGTGGTGGCGGCCGAGCCTGGCGTCGACGTCGGCGTAGATGACTGTGTTGTTTGGATTGATGCGCTCCGGCGCAAACGTCGTCGACAGGTGGATCGGGAGCCGCCTCCATAGCACGGTCCCGCCGGTCTTGAGGATCAGCACCACATCGTCGCTCGTCAGATTTTGTGTGATCCCAGAGCCGGATCCGGGCGTTTGGGCTTGTTGGCGGGTCGGATCTGTCGGGTAGTACTTCAGGGGCGCCTGCTTGGTGGCTGACGAGACATCATTGGACTTTAGCAACTGCGTAGCATTGAAATCTAAAACCCGCCACAAGAGACATAGTGTGAGGAAACAGATTATTGGCGGCACTATTCGGTTGTTTCGTCGAATATTTATCGCCATGTTGAAGGAAGTATACGCCGCTTAACCAAAAGTCGATCAGCTCGCGTTGCTACCTCGGGTACCCTGAAAATGATTCTAGCTGGATGGGAACTAGAGTGTGTAATACCCATTATGTTTTCTTTTTCTTTTTCTTTTTTTATCATCTCCTTTTCTCTTTTACTCTCCCTCGCCCAAGTCATGAATCCCCTCCTAGCCCACTTGTGGAAACCTTTTTGCAAATGAAATGGCTCCATTTCCTGTTTCTAATCCGAGTGGGTTAGTTTACGAGATTGTCAAGGTTCGAAAGTGAACGCGACGTCAGGTCCTGAATAATTCATTGACAGTATGCATATGCGGCCGGCCAACTTAGTTTTTTTTTCTTTTTCTTTTTCTTTTCTTTTTGGTTTTTTTGGGTCTTGTTCCAGGGTCCCTTAATCTCATGACATGACCGTCTTAGTTTGCCGATAGTGGGATGATCGGATCTGTGCCAACACCCCTGCAGGGTCGATGATGACGGGCCAAGTAGGGGCTAGTCGATTCATCCATCCACTTGCACGGAAACGTAGTAAGCTTAACAGCCGAGCCGGTAGTCACCAAATAGTTCACGCGGAAGGAAGACTTCGGAAAAGTGGGAGAGGATACCCATGCGTCGTGAAGGGGTCACTAGTCATGCAAGAGGGTTGGAGTATTGCAAACAAGGAGACAGAGAAACCTGGTTCCTATGAGGCAATTCCCCCCCGGTGCTGCCCCCCTGCGGCCCACTATCGATAGTTAATAACGGCTCTCCACATCCAAACCATACACAGCAGCCCCGCCACAGCCATACCCATCACCCTCTGCGCGGGCAGCAACTCCAGACGGGTCAGGGCCCATTTGGCGAGGAGAGCGCCCACGGTGCCTATCCACACAACCAAGAACCCAGACTTGTACCAGCGTTCGCCCAGCCCGTCCCTCTTGGCAAGCTCGCCGCTGGACCGCATCGAAGTTCCCCAAGTGTCTGCCGTCAGCGTCGCCAGGCCCCAGGCGTGCACGGCGGGTTGGGGCACGTTGTAGAAGATCATGCCGGGGATGATCCAGAGCACCGACGATAGGAGGGACTGCGAGTCGTCGGGGCTGCGGATGACGCCGTACAGCGCTTTGCCGCCGATGTGAAGGCAAACATCAGTCATGTTGAAGGCCAGGAGCTGTCGGTCCAGGAAGAGGTAGGCAAATGTTTGCGTGAAGATGGTCAGGAGGTTCAGCTCTCTTCGTAGTGCGGATAGGAAAAGGAATGGGTGCGACATGGAGTAGACTTTGATAGGGAGCAAGGTCTCGATGTGTTGGGCTCTTGCCCATCGAACCTGAAAAAATTTAGACTTGTCAGCTTACTCAAGCCAAAAGATAGTGTGCTAAGTGACAGGTGAACAAACGTACCTGCTGCTGTATCCAGCGCTCTAGCGTCGTCGGATTTTCAGTTTCAGTCATGATATCCCCAGCATAAATCACACGCCAACCTTGGCTCAGCAGCAGTGTAGTCAAGTGTCTGTCTTCGTTGACAATCTATCATCGCGCCCGATTCATGTTAGTAATCCTTTCGCCGCACAAAAAAATCAAACCTAAAATGACTCACCATTCGTTTGCCAAACACCTTTTGGTTGTACCACGACACCAAAATCGGGCGAATAGCAGATATTCGGAACGCAGAACTCGGTCCACTTTGGCAATCGTTCACTCCCACGGAGGCCGGCATCGCGTGGGTAAGGTACTGGTCACACCAGTAGACAGACGATGAAAGCTTGGTCACCAACGTCTCGTCTGCATTATGGATGGCCATTCCGGAGCTTGCACCACCGGCGCCTGGGTCGCTGGCCATGGTGCAGATGGTGCCCTGGACAGAGTCCTGCTTTACAAACGAATCCGAGTCCGACGTCCACAGGAAGCGCAGGCCATGCAGCTCGGCAATCACCATGGAGAAGACGAGACTCGTAAACATGATGCCCTTTTTGTGCAGGTGACGCTGGTGAATCAGGAGATGCTTGATGCTGCCATTCTCTTGCGTGAGCCTCTGCACGTGCTGTCGCGCAATGTCCATGCACCTGCTCATGGCAATGTCATTGATCTCTTCTTGGTCAACCTTGACCTGTCCCCATTTTCTGAGTTCGGCATATTTTTCCTCCAAGATTTTGCTGCTAACCTCTCCCAGTGGTTCGTCTATATGCAAAACGTAGGAGTGAGTAGGGTACATCTAAGGTAACCAAAATGTCAGCAACAAAGTTTGCGACGACGGGGATGTCAGCTCGAGTTTCTCTTCTTTTTTGTACCTTGCGAAAAACATCAATCATCTCCTCATCCTCGGCATCGTCGCCGTCTATGCCGACAACCATGAAGGCCCAACCATTCGCATTGTTGTAGCTCTCCAAGCACCTCCGCCACAATGTCGAATCCTCGCGCCATCCCACAATCATCGCAACGGCGTCACAGCTGAGCTGGGCAGCCGGAGCCGGGCCAAGCCCAATCTTTGATTCTTCTTGTGCCACATCGAGATGCTTTACACTGGCGGAATCTTCAGCTCTGGCAAGTGCTATCCTGCGGCCCTCGTTGGTGAAGCGGCAGTACTCGGCAAAAAAGACGCTGATCAGCAGGTCAACCAGGGCCGGATACTGCGTGTATACCCCGGCTGCTCGGTGCAGCAGGAACACGCAGATACAACCGATGATGTTCAACGCTTGCCTTGTTTTGGTCACGCGTGGAGGGTCCGTCCATACATCCATCTTCTTGTGTGGTGGAGGAACGAATGGGTAAAGCACAAACAACCTGATAGCTGCCTGAAAAGATTAAAGTATATCAAAATATATCTTGGAAAATAGCGGTCAACAAAAAGAATGGGAAATTGTTAGTAGTACAAGTCTCCATCTCCACGACTGAAAAAGGGAGACAATGGCATCGTCGTAGTCCTACAAAAAGTAGGTGTGCAATTTTATTGCAACCACCAAGGTGGGGGGTTGACCCTGTTGGGTTGCAATATTTTTGCACAGGTGCTATAATAAAAAATAACGATGATCTCAGGACCAACCGGGATGCGGATCGAGTCCACCCTTTACAAGGGCTTCGATCGTCTTGTATCCGCCAGCCAGCCCACTACACCAAACCAAAATATTGGTTGGTACCCGCTCGACCTGGCAAGACCCCCCTTCTTTTTGTTGTTTTGCAGAAAACTTTATCAAGACTTCCCGAGCCCGCATTGTGTTTATGCCCCTGGGATGCAGAAAAGATCGGCTGTGGATACCCTAAGATTTCTGACGTGGCATGCCATGCCTGCACTTGGAATCGGCGCAACTTCAGAGCCGAAGACCGGGAAAGCGCGCAGGTTCAAGAGGGGTGACTGGTATGCATGGTTACTACAGTATTATTATATACAACAGAAGCTATTCTATTCTATTCTATTTTTAATAGCTCTCATCGCGCGCGTCGATCATCCCTTGTTTGATCCCCTCCGCAACAATTTGCCATGTAGCTACCGCATAATTGCTATCCATGGCTAGGACGTACGGCACGTTTACCCCATTATAGCCCGGGGGAGGATCGACCGAGTTAAAAATCTTGTGCAGAAACACCGTATCGCTGAAATCGTACACCCACGTGGGGGTTGCCCCGGCCCTGTTTGCCGCCAGTTTGGTTTCCCAAAGCGCATCTGCGTTGATCTTGACCGACTCTTCTAGACCTTTGATCTCTGGCGGGGGCACAGAATCCCCTGGATGCCGGGCCAAGAGTTGATTCACGCTCTCCTGCTCCCACGAGAAGGGTGAAAAGGCCTTGAAGTCCATGATCAACACCTCCCCCGGCACTGCCGCTAGCGTGTTCGCCACGCGCGTCAGCAGCTCTACGCTGTGGGTGATCCAGCCACCGTCAAAGACGCGCAGGCTCTCCCGGTGGAGGGTGCGCACGACGGCCGAGTCGGGCGTGGCGAGTATGATGCCGTTGTTGACAAAGGCGTCAAACTGGCGGCCGACCACTGCGCGAAACCCCGCATTCCGCAGGTTCGCCAGCGGCTTCAAGACCACCACGTCCCAGTCCAGGTAGACGCCGCCGAGGCGCTGCAACTGCTCCAACCGCACAAAGTCCGACCTGTGCTCGACGGCGGCGATCTCCCGTCCGTTGGCATGGGTGGGCGCCGTCACGCGGTTCAGTTTCACGACGGTGGGGAACGAATTCAGGACCCTTCTCGTCCAGGATGAGCCGTGAGCCGAGGCTGTTGCAACTTCCTCTTCTGAGAAGTCGTGGTGGATGTAGATGGCGGTGGGTTTGGTGTGGAGATGGGCGGCATAGAGAGCTAGGAAGGATTCGAACGTGAAGTGGAGCGAAGACCCCTGGTCTTTTTTTAGCTGGACAAAGTGCACGATAGGGGGTATGGCTGCGTCGACATGTTTGTCGTTGTCCGCAGAGGAGGTGGTCAATTGTGGCTGGAACGAATGTACCGGCACTGCTGGGATGTTTGAGCGAAGATAAATCAGAGACAAGCTGATGATGAGGAGAGCAAAGACTGGTAGGTAGACAAGGCGGCCGAAGCCAGGACGACTATTGGTGCAAATCATGTCGAAGTTGCATTTGTGCTCGTGGCTTGAGGGCTGTATTGTGGAAAGAGGTGCTTGTGGATTAAAGAGCAGGCGAGGAAAACAAAACAACAGAAATTTCAACTGACGCCTGTAGTGGGTAATAATTACAGCGCTAATCAGGCCTTGGCCACCCACCGTATCAAAATTTGACTGTCAGACCCAGTGTTATGTCCAATATATCGGCTATCCACACTGGCTCACAGGTCGCCGACTCGTGCATTGTGGCTGTGGCCGAGTCACACACAGGACTTTGGAAGGGCAACCTGACTAACTTAGATAGGTAGGTAGGTATCTTAGTTAAGATACTATCAAGCAAGATGTTGCCGACAGTGCCACTATGTTATAGATGGTGCCAGACTGCCGGCAAATCGGCGGTGTGCGGTAGCAATAGTACTTGAGCACACTAGTTACCGCTGC
The DNA here is from genome assembly GCF_004355905.1 of Pyricularia grisea. Classification (NCBI taxonomy): domain Eukaryota; kingdom Fungi; phylum Ascomycota; class Sordariomycetes; order Magnaporthales; family Pyriculariaceae; genus Pyricularia; species Pyricularia grisea. The sequence continues at coordinate 599,797 of NW_022156716.1, forward strand.
AGACTTCTGCAACTGAAAAAAAAGTAGACAGCTTGTTGCCAAACATTATCCTCGGTCAGTACGGTCAATGCCAGTAGAGCCTGGGCTATGCTAATGTGTGTAATCCTGTGCAACATTGAAAAGATCGAGGGAGCTATCGCTTCATGGCCAAAAAACGCCAACTACTTGGTCTCCTCATCGTCTCGCTCCTGTTTTTGTTCACCTTTAAGACCATAAACACTAGTGAGCTCGACTCGAAACAATCATGGCTGCCCACTCTGATCAGTCCCTCCAAGAACATTGAGCCGTCGGCCGGCCCGGATGATCGTCATGGTCTTGCTCCGCCATCCTTAATTCCTCTCCCGGCCGAGTACCTCGCCGCCAGCTTGTTGAACCTCTCAGAGCCTCTCTCCAACTTTTGCAGGTACAGGTTCGGCCTGGATTTCTTGGAGAATTTCAGTCGTTGCAGGACTGGGTACTGTTCCGAGGACTCGGTTTCAGACCTGACGTGCTTTCATACCCCCAATCCGAGCCTCCCGGGAATCAAAGATTCCTTCTGCCTAGCACGGAATGGAATTTCGTTTGACATCAAGAAGCGAAAGTTTTCGATCAAATGCCAGCCCCGAGATCCTGCACCGCAAGACTCAGGGTCATGTGCAGTTCCCTACCGGAATATTGCCTCGTATGGTTATCTGACCGGGCCCAAGTATATCCTCAATGAGTGGGTTAACTTTGACAAGGCGGCAGTTTTCGCTGGGAGTGGGAGCACGCAACCAGCGAGCAACAATTTTGTGGTGTTGCTCAAGCGAGAGGTAGAGGGCAACATTTGGCACGCCATCAACGAGATAATGGCCATGATGACCACTTTTGACGTTCTGAAAATCGCTCCAGAGTCAACAAGCGGCAACACAGGCATTTTTAGCCCAGATTCAATACCCAACACGGAAATCGTCGTTCTCGACGACCTACCAGACGGGGGCTTCTTCGAGCTCTTCCAAATGTTTACAGGATCGAAACCCAAACGAATCAAAGATTGGATCGCTAGCAAAAACGTAAAAACGATTATCACCACCATCCAACCTCTCGACAACGTCATAATACCCTTTGCCGGGTCCGCCAACCCGCTCTGGAGCGACTGGAACCCGATCGACTGCACCGACAACACCATGCTCCGCGTCTTTGTCCAGCGCGTCTTTGACTTTTACAAAATCCCCCGGAGGCGAGAGGGCAACGCCGGCTCCCGCGTGCAGGTCAGCGTCATCATCAGGAAGGGCTCTCGTCACCTCTTGGGCCTCGACACGCACCTCTCTGCCGCGGTCAAGGCCAAGTTTGGCAACGTTGCCGACCTCCACATGGTGGATTTTGAGGGCATGCCGTTCAGGGACCAGATCAAAGTCGCGCGGGACAGCGATGTGATTGTCGGCATGCACGGGGCTGGCTTGACGCACGCCATGTTCATGGAGGAGGGCCGGGGCGCGCTGGTCGAGATCCAGCCCGATCGGCTTTGTCACTGGGGGTTCCGGAACCTGGCCAAGATGACTGGGCAAAAATACTTTGTCGCGGGTGCTAGTCGGGTCGTTGGCAACTGCTACACTATGTCCGATGGCTTGAGCGGGGCGGGCGAGGTGCAGATTGTTCCCAACGACGGGACTGGCGTGCCGTATGATACCTTGCGCTGCTATACCTCCACCACGGACGCTTCGGCTTGGTCGTTGGGGTGTTCGGATCCAAATGTCACGGGCGGTGATCTATCATTCTGGACGTGCAAGCATCGCGATACGAATGATGAGTGGTACAAGACTTGCAAGAAGAAGGAGGCTGCTGATATTTGGTGGATGACCAGATACATTATGGAACAGGACCGATTTGTGAAGCTGGTAGGAGATGCGATTGAAGCTGTGCATCTGACACGCTCATCATAATAGATGTCTGACTGTTAGATGATCAACCGGACAACTCCGTTATTTTAGTTGCGTTTACCAAAAGTATCTTCCATTTGGTTCATGAGTTTAGCCTCGACGCCAAAATTACTAGAAGCGATCTGGCAGCAGAACGCAGGATCCAAAAATCTTCTTCAACGGCGGTTTCTTTGCCATTGATTACTTCTTCGCTAGTCTCTATGTGACCTCCAATTTCCAGACACCCGAAGCAAAGTTGGACCGCGTCTTCATGGACTCCTCTGTTTCGGCGGCCACACAGACACCCCTGAACTCGGTACGTATCTGTGCCAAGCCGGTGTCAAGCACCTTAATCTAACGTTCGTTATTCCCAACAATGTGTCTTCGTAATCCGGGGATACTCTATGTGCTGTTGGACTTTGTCACCTGCTGCAAACCAGGAGAGGACGTAACATCGAGCGACGTCTTAGAAAGCAGCGGTATCGCATAGCGAGAGTTAAACAGGGAAACAAGCCTGGACTAATGGTTCTTGCCTCGGGAGACTCTTTCAGATACATCTTCGACAGTTCGTCAACAGAGTTGTGAGCCAAAGGGCAATAAACTTCCGCGAATCGAAAACCCCTACAAACTTTACAGCACGGGGCGCATCGGGTTCGGCGCGGCATCGGCATCGGACACCGGTGTTCCAAGGTCCGATAGGAAGTTTGCGAAATCTTTTCACACCAAGGTGTCTGTGTCTCTCGTCTACGCCTTGATTGTTGTATACTCTTTGCTTGTTCGCTGCATCTCACCGCTTGAAAATCGAATCAGACTGTTCATTAGCGGAAGACGAGTCTTACGTATGTACCTGTGTGATGATACGAAATGTAGGCATATGGCTGAGCCATAAATAAGGCTTTCACTACGAGCCATCTTACTCCCGAATGCAACTTATATACTGGAATTAACCACTTCTGTTGCACCGATGAAGTCTCAATACGTAACAGTTCCTCAACTGTTGTTCCAGCCATCAGAACAGCGGGTCGTTGAGCAATCAAAACTTTGTAATCCGACACTATAAAAGCCTACTCTTAAGCGTATAAAAGTCCCATCCAACTGCGTCTATGCCCTTCCTTTATTTGAATGGCAAGGTTCCGTATTGCGACAATGCTTTCAGTTGATGTGTTCAGTGTCGCATTGACCGTATCTTACAGTGCGAGCCGCATCTTCCTGGCCTGTATCATCGTCTGGAACAAAATAGAAGCCAAAGCCAAAGCGAACAACGGGCGAGGAGACTCGATCATCAAATTTGACAAATGAACAGCCTCAAAACCTTGGCGATGCGCGAAGCTACCAATTATGGGGAGCATTTGCGTACCGAAGTTGACAACGCACTATGGATTTGTCAATTGTTGGCCTCTCCAAGGCCACAAATCGATATCTGCAAAAGGACCGCTTCGTGAAAGCATAAACTTGATCTTTATACACACAGGTACCTAATTACTCAACTGTTATTCCTCGGGGGTAATTGCTTGTCACTATACTGCATACTGGCAACGCCCACTCCCAAGATTGGATGTGACAATATAGCTTTAGCAGAACAATATATATTGGCATGAAGCTAGAAATCGGCCAGGGCTGATCAGATTCCAGATCTCGCGCGAGCCATCAGCCCGAGAAGACAATGGCCAATGGCCATTCTCCATATTGCACCGGAGCTCACAAGCCCCGAAAGCTGTACAACGGCTTGGTTTGCGAAAATGCGTAAAGTTATTGAGACTCGTACGACTGCAATGCCACCAAGCCTGAGTTACGAGTAAAGAAAAGACAGAGAACGCTCTTGGGCTTCGTTGTAGCGGTATGGGTGAGAAGGGTATACTTTGGGTCCACCGCAATGCCGGCCTGGAGACCTTGCTTGGGGAGAGCGGAGATGGGTTCAATGACTCTTTTAGTTCATTGCATTGTCCGAGAGACGTAAAAGGATGGCACCGGTCAAGTCCGACCCGGGGTTGTCAGCCTAGTTTCTAACCAGCGTGGCTTCTTGGACTGAATTATACAAATAGAGAACTTGAAAGTTGACCCTGGTAATACTGCCAAGAACTTCGAATGTTTAACGAAACCACTTTCTACTACGCCAAAACCATCTGAGTATTAATATTACTATTGGCTACTTTACCATGACTTACCCATAAATTCCTACAACTATTTTTGTCAAAAAGTCAAAAGCTCATGATGCAATTCCAACACAAATTCATTTTTTTCATCGCCATAACACAGGCCGCTACGGTCGCATCCAGACGTGACGATTGTTGGGTTTCGTTGTTCCAATACAAGGCAAATGGGGAAAGGGAAGCCATCTACGTCGATTATTCACCACCAAATAGCCTCGTTATATTTGTACACGATGGGTGGCGACTCAATGTCCAACTTGATCAGCACTGCAGGTCTCTATTTCCTAATGATATCCGGAAGCAGCTTGTGGAAGGCTTCGGAGTCCACAGTTATTCGAAAATGAATGAGGTAGCAGGTCAAAAGCCGCTGGCAAGATCACAATAGTGCGTGTGGTGTAACGGGGGAGCCATGGTTGCGGCTTCCGGCAAATCGGGGACCGCAGCAGAAAGGGATGTGAACCTTCACAAAATATAATTTCATCCGGGGACTCGGTCTGTTTTCCTTGCTGTTTCAGGCTTTCTTTCCAGCCTCAGCATTTGAGATATTGCAGAGCTACGTCATTCCGAATTGCGGCTCTTCGGTCAGGGATAATAAAGTTGAAACACAAATCTTTGGAAACAATGAAAAGCCCCCGGTCGTTACTAGACATTTTATTATAGCCAACATAAGTTTCATTTCCGATTTCCTACGTGGGAATGACATGACATTGTTCAAAGCTTTCATTGCTGTCACACAGACACCGGCGAATGTCGCCAAGCCATGGGCTTCTTTTTGGCCAGTCGAAGACAAACATGATGCTGACCTGGGCTTCGGTCCATTTCGGAACGGAGAAAGCTTCAAATAAGATTTTGAGGCATACTTGTGCCTGCAATTCAGTCACTTCGAATCTTAAACTCAGCCCATGACCGTAGGTAGGCGGCAGCGGTCTACCTCGATCCCCGAAATCACGGCAAGGTTTACAAGATTACTTCGGACTGTTCAATATCCTCAAGGTTAGGGAATAACTTCTTACAAGAGCTCCGACAAAGATTGACCGTTTCAATACTATTCGAAGTATATGGAGACAGACGTAAGGTCTCATGCCAAACTTCTTTTTTATCGCGGTATTTGCCAAATTATTGGGAACACAATGAACCGACCCCCAGATATAGGAACTGCTAAAATCTTCTTATTTTTTATAGCTTTCAGTTAGTAAGACAAGTTTTCGATATTTTCGGAGATTCCACAATTTCCCTCTGGAAGATGAACCAGGCGACAATGAGACTTGTTCTGGGGACAAACTTGACACTTTGTTTTGATGGCTAACTTGCAACCATTTGTTCTTTCTGTTGAATATCATTCCAAGCCAGATTTCACACTTATTATGTACTATGCTCTCACGTTCCAAGAGTATTGCTAATAAATCTTACTCTGGCACTTCCTACGCATCGTAAAATGCTGTTGCATTAGTCAGGGTCGCATGCGAGAGTCTTTTTGTAGTTGTTGTCGGGGTCTCTTGAGTCATTGTGTTAAAAGTTTTATTAGACTTGATCATAAATAGCACGCACTGCCTCTTTTATTTTTACATGCTGTGATGGGATTGGCGGGTTAATAACCAACCCCCTTGACATGACTAGTAGTATAGTATATTTCGAGGACTTTGTGAGCATAAAACCAGGTCTCGTTAGTCCGAGCAGCCGCCCCCTTTACACAAATGCCCTCTCGGGGTCCGCCATGAGTGTCTTTAATTCTGTCTGTTGTCTAACCTTGGACATTCTCTCAGCTTAACAACCTCTTTAGCCTCCACAATTTTACTTCTTTCTTTCTTCTCGTATTTCATTTTAAACAGGTTCTTGTACTACTGGAACCAACCTGTTGGCCGGAACAAAAGTATAAAAGACTTGGCATTGACCCTGATGTAGAAGCTACAATGTAAGCCTCCATTTTCTCCATCGCCATTTTGCCGCCGCGGGTAGCTTTGCATCGCGGCTGCAGACTTCTGGCCCGTATGAGCCGGCCTCAACCATAGGACCTAGCAAACGAAAATAATGATTGCTGCCTCGGCAACTCCAGAGCCAGACTCACGTGCTGCGGGCTCAACCACGGCAGGTTGGGAGTAGGTAGGAGTTGGATTCGTGGGTCGCACTGGTGGACTACCACTTAGGCCCATAATTCTCGCAAAGAGTGTAACATCAAATTGAAAAGACTCTTTTTTTTGCGACGAAAAAAAGGCTCGTGGTTTTCTCCGATGTGCAGAAGCTGTACTGAGCTGGTGTAGTGCTGACTGCTTAAGCAGGTATGGAGTGGGGTTTGTCGGTCATTTGTCGTCGTGTTTTGCTTTTGCTTGACTTTCATTCATTTTTTCTAGGCCCCTGACCCCTGACTGTTGCCTTGTTTTTATCTGCCTCCTGGCATTTTGCTTGCTTTCCGTGACCCCTCTTCTCTTCTTATTTTTGTATAATATGCCTCCATTTTTACACTGATGAGCTTAGGGAATTCAAGCGCTCTTAATTTAAAATCATCTGTTTTTGGGCCTCTTGACACAACTGACACACGAGCGTCCAGCTGCGCTTTACGGATAGCAATGCCATTCTCGCAATCAATTGATCGGAAGAGAGAGTATACAAGAAGTAATGTACCCATAGCCCTTGGCCTAATCCAGATCATCCTACTTCCCTGAGCAGCTTGTGGCTGGTAAAAAAAAGGGGGCTTGAACCTACTAATATCTTAGTCCCACGCGCCATGGAATCCCAAGTTAGTAATGAATTTGTCAGTGTGCCCCTTTTTAAATCAATACGTAACAGCTGTGTGGAGATTGCAATTCTTGGCGCAGTGCACGTATTTTTAATTCGTTTTCGGTCATGCCTGACCGAATTGAATAGATCCAGTCTAATATTTATAATTATACATGTATAGATTAAAATCATTTAAAGGAGTTCTGATCGTATGTCTAATTCGTGTTTTTGCTGTTATTCCTCACCCGGCTTTACTTCAGCTTTGCTTTCGGCTTCGCTTTGCAGTCTGTCTTTAGTCACTCTTTAGATCATTCGTTTAATCGTTCTTACCACATTCGTTTATCTTTCATTTTCGACCGATTCTCCTTGCTCTCGGCGTCTAATCACTCGTTCAGATCTATCTAATCTTTGATCGATAATACCTACCCATACTCCTGGATAATTGTTGTATGCTGCCAAAGCACGCTTCCCCGCTGCTCTGAGAAGCCATGAGAAAAGGAATCTAACTAGATAGCTAGGCCAAGATACAAACTGCGACGCCTTCACAATGCGCTTCTCCCAAATTCTCGTCCCAATTTCCCTGGCTACCTTCAAAGCCAGCGGCGTCCTAGCTGGCGACGGTACTGGCGGTTCCTCCGGAGGCCCTGCTACTGCTCCTGCGCTCTCAGCGAAGCATTATCCAGGTGTCGGAACCTACAACCCTGCCCAGACTGCAGAGGAATTCCCCAAACCGGGATATATGGAGGGTCCCGACGAAATCAGACGCGAATCCTTCAAGGCTCCAATGTGCACAATAACTCTGACAAGGCGGAATGGAGGCAAGTTTGTCCGGTTTATCAGAGCCGGCACAGCAGGCGAATTCACTTATCAGATCGATAAACTCAGTCCAAAGAAGATGTTCCTTGTCACGCCAAATTTGCAAACATGCCGTCCCCATCAGATAGAGGGATCGCCGCCCAAAGGGTGGAAGTTGAGTGGCAGGAAACACAGAAAGTGGGACAGGATAACGGACGCCTTTTAAATCCTCCTGAACCCGTGGGATTTCCCAGAGGAACGGCGGAAGTCCCCAACAGACGGTCGGAGCTCCCCAGCGAATCGCGGCACGTTCATCACACTTTTTTTTCAGCGATTTGTAAACAAGCGTTAGCAAAGCTATTTATTGCCTTGGTCTTGTCGTCTCGCTGAACTTTACACACACATGTGTCGTTGTGAGTTTTTTTTTATATCTTAGGAAAGATTGCCAGATCAACTGTGTCTATTTTGTTAGCTTAAAAAAGGGTCAGAGTTGAACGAGTTCACTGCCGGATTGTCCTAGGCAGAAGGCAATACGCACAACATTCACTCCATGGCATGATAAAAGTAAAAGTCTCGTCCTAAATGGACCACCAAGCTTGGCTCAGGTTGATCGCCGACTTAAGCGTCTCACTTTGGCATAAATAGGATTGCAGACTCGCATAGTTTTATACGCTACTAAGCTGTGTAGACATTCGAAACCTGGCTGATATACGCTTAATCCATTTGCTATACAAAGACCCTTTGTTTGTTGAAGTTAAGTTGACCCTGTACTACTTCAAATTAATGACCTTGTTTCAGCTTCCTTAAACCTTTGCGCGACGACGATATGTTCGAGAAACATTAAGAACCGAGGGATTAAAAGCAAAACCCCTACAACTAGGAAAACTGGAAAATCAACTCACTTTCGACATAAATAAAAAAACGCTGAAACGTAAGCATAATAATGTAAATAACGTACTAAAACCAACAACACAGCTTATGTCAAGAGCTTGCGTGAATTTATTCCTGGAATAGAGCCTTATTCGCCAAGTAATAGTTAATATCTTCACTGTAGGACTTGTATACTGCTTGTAATATTATTATAAAGTGTTACAAGATCCTTTTACATATTACCTATGTTATTATCAACCATTTAACACGCATAAGCTATACGAGCTGTACAATAAGACTTGAAAAGCTATCCATTCCAAATCAAATGTGGTATGACTATATTTGTATTCGCATGGACAGAATAATTAAAAAATGGCACAGTAGTCAAAGCAATACGGTAAAAATAGCCATAGTAACGTGTTAGATAGCATAAAAAATAAGTTTATAAAAGGCGTAGTTGTCTGCTTTTAAGCTCAAGACTTGATTGGAGTTTGAGTTTCTCATTCTCTTAACGACAAAAAACACTTCAAAACTTTTATCCAACTAAGGTACTTTTCCTAAGTCTATTCCCAAACACCGGTTCACCATGAAATATATCTCTTTACTTCAAAGTCTGGCATTGTTCGCCTTCGGCGTTGCCGCCCTCCCGACCCCGATAAATTATTCCACTGCTCATCGCTGCAGGAAAATTAAAACTCGCGGTGAAACGGCTGAGGACTCCTTGATGAAGAGGAATGACAAGACGGTCGGGTTCGAACTCAATCGTAGGACTGACGACGACGGCAATAAGGATAAGGACAAGACTAAGACTGTTCAGATAACATGTGTTCATGAACCGAGGGTTTTTCCATGGTTTTCATAAGCTGCGAACTGCTTAAAAAAAACGAAATGGTATTTTCCCATCGGTTGGGCTGGATGCGGTGGCAAGACGGCTACCGCCACACTACTCAGTGGTGTTGGTGGCGATCATCCGCGTGGTCTCTGGGATCGCATTGTTATGAATTTGAAATGAAGGGCAATTAATTGCCTTGGATAGCCTACTTCCACATTATCTATCCAATACGCAAAATCTACACAATTATCTACGTGATATCGTACGCAAGTCGTAAGAGTTCCACATATCGATTGATCATTAGTTCCTATAAACAGGATGTAACTTCAAAAACTACAGTCAAACCACGGCGGGACGTGCGCGTATAACCCGTGGTGAGTACAAGCTTGCTACCCACGGCAAAGTGCCGCCTGAACCGACGACAGTTTGTCGTAGGACTTATAAAAGGTGTCGCAGAGAGGTATACCCAGAGTTGAGCGCCGGAGAAATTTATTTCACTGGAATGTATTGACGAAATGCCAGTGCAGCAAGAGAGCTAGTATGATTTAATTACAGGCTTGAACCCTTATAATCCTTAAAACACCATCATGATATCAAATCCAACCTAAAAGTAGACTCATCTCGCCCCTCTGCCACCTCCTGAAAACCAAGCGGGAACACGGACTAATAGGAACTGTCTTTCCACCGACTACTGAATTTGTTATGTTCAAGCGCGAGCCTCATGACATTGTTCTTGTCTGCAGTCCAGGATGGAGGTCAATGTGGTCATACAGCTCCCCTCTTGTTCTCTTTCCTGTTCGAATATATTCAGTTTTTAGGGAATTCAGGGAAGTAAAACTGTGTCGACTTCGAACCGTCAGGCTCCTCAACATAATAACGCTGAGGGAGTCGCTGGGGAACAGGCTTTTTTGGGGGGGTCCCTCCCCCATTCACCGGTCCTGTAGGATTTTTAGAGGTTTTAGAGTTCGAAGGCCGCTGAGGGAGTGCTAAGCTTTTGTCTATCATCTGCTCGCGAGTGGACTTTGTGGATGTGTATGTTTTGGTGCCAGAAATTCTCATATTTGCGGGGTGAGAAGGGATTTGGAATGTATTTGGTGGAGGGTCTGATCGCTTTGCAATGTCCGCATTTACACCGGCGATCGGGGCGGCTAACGCAGGAGCGGCAAGAGCCGCAACGGCGAGAAGCTGGCAGATTTGGGAAAGCTGCATTTTTGCCGGTGTTTTTCTTTTTGCTGTTTCAAAAAAAAAAAGTTGAAATTGAGGAAGACTGAGATATATATTTCAAAAAAGAGAAAATAAAAAGTGACAAAAGATTGAACGATACCAAAAGCGGATGGGGGAGTAAACGAATAACGAGAAGTTGAGGAAGGGGGACCACTTTTTTTATAGACCGGCCGTCTCTCTTCTTGACAGCCTGCTAAAGTTGGCTATTGATAGGATATCTTGTCGCAGGGCAGGTGATCCCTAGGTAACTCATGTCAGTATCAAGCTTTGAATCTGGCCATTCCCACAAGTAATTTTTAGCACAGATCGTCTGGTCTAGAACATCACAATTCCTTGCAGCAAATTCCTGTTTTTGTTTCTTGACGGATGCCTTATTTTCTTCCTGTCCACCGCGCATAGAAGAAAATGGAAAGATTCTTGGACGGTCAGATTGGCAGTCCAGCAAGCATTTCGAGCTGTGTCGTGGCTTTGGGCTGAGGCATTAATCTTGCGGCAAGCCCTTGTGGCAATATTAGCAACTACATCCTTTGAAGCATGACTAAAGCCTTCAACTCTGTCTCTTGTTAGCACTATGTGCAATCCAGCTGATGCATGAACAAAGGGCTTAGAGTTAAACTTTTACAAACTCAAAGTTTATTTGTTTCCTGACATATCCACATTTCGCTATAAAAAGACTTTTCTATAGCCTGTCGAGGCAGTGACGCTGAACATATTTGGACTAGGCCGCTTAGACCACAAGGCGGAGGATGCCAAAATTTGAGGGATAATACTTGGCTAATCGAATTGTTTGCTTACAAGTTATGACTATTAAGGGACTACTATTTTTTACTATTTGTGAACCACATTGATCCAGACGATTGCTTGAGTCACTCGGGTCTTTCTCTGTTTATTTTTAAGTTACACTGAGCATTGAAAAAAATCAAAGCCAACAGCATGACTACTTGTGTACAGTGTTGGATGCGAAAGAGAAGTAACTTGGAAAATAGAGTAGTGAGAAAACAAAGAGACACTCTTTAGGGTTCTTGAGAAGTAGAATCCTTGCAAAAGCTTTTGGGGCCCAATAGAACAGGACAGGCTGTCTAAAGACAAAATTGGTTCTGAGTCACCCAGTCGCACATTACGGCCCCTACACAGGTGCAACATGCGCAGGCCTGGCCAAGTTCAAGGACAGATCAATGTTAGCTTGTATTGTTCTTGTAGCGCCACCACATGTCCCACGCGTTATCTAGTCGTCAACATACCTTGCGCTTTCGGTCAGCATCGTTTACTCCCTCGATGCAAGTGAGAGTTCTTGCGTTCCAACGGAACTGATTGTAGCATGCCGCGGGATTGATGACGTCAGCACAGTCGTCGGTCCTGACAAGATCGCTTGTACACTCAGGGTATCGTTGAGCACTGATTGTGGTGGCGTAAAGGCCAGCAATTAAGATGAGAGGCTTCATTGTGCTAGACTTGATTGTTGCAGGAGGAGATGCAGCATCTCAGAAAAAGTAGAAACCTAGAAAGTGGCCGGCTCGACGTAGAGGATTAGATGATGGCGCAGATATCAATATTAGTTTGATTCAATTTGTGGTGAAAAGGACGTCATGTACTGCACTGCGGGTGGTTTCCAAGGGTCATCTAGAAGTTTGATATTACCAAAGCTCGGCGTCTGATTTAATTCGTTGATAAAGCTTTGCTCGGAAAGAAATTAGCGGGCCGACAAATTCAAAAACTGCCCCTTATACAACCGAGAAGCTGGTCTGGCCTATGGTGTGAGCGATTAACCATCTGCCGACTTAACCGCAACTATTATAGGTTTTATCCGCAATTCCGAGCGCCTTCCAACGCAACATGATCACACCACCATCCCCAGTGTAATATCGTTAAATATTGCCATCGAGTCTTGGCTTGATATGAAATGACTACACGCATCGGCAGCTGTTTGATCGAGAATTGAGTCTGAAGGCTAGAGAGTCAAAAATGCGAGTGAATCCATGGGTGTGACTTTCGTCACTTGCTCTTTTCTGAGTTTCCCATCATGTAGCAACCATATACAGCTTTGCAATGGTCAAACTTGCATTTTTTACGGTTGCCTGTGGGCTAACCGCTCCTACCAATGCGCTGCTGCGCTTTGGGTGCTCTCAACTGACAGTCCAACGTCTCGACCCTCTCGTGAACCCAGGAGAAACACCATCTACGCATCTGCACCAGATCATCGGAGGCGTAAGGATCACCTGTGAAACTTCAGGACTCTACCAACACAAAACTTACCACTGATAAAAACCACTACTCTCAAACAGAACTCATTCCAACCCTCCATGGAACCATCCACCCATGACCTCCCCACACTCTCCAACTGCACAACATGTGGATTCACCGAAGACTTCTCCAACTACTGGACGGCGGTGCTCTACTTCCGCGCCCGCAACGGCACCTTCAAGCGCGTGCCGCAGCTGGCCCAGGCCGGCATGGAAGGCACCAACGGCGGCATGGTGGTGTACTACATGTCGGACGCGCTCTTCGACACCAAGCAGCTGTCCAACGTAACGGCGTTCAAGCCAGGCTTCCGCATGCTGGTCGGCGAGGTTGCGTACCGGGACCGAGACCAGGCCCGCGACTTTCGCCAGCTGACGTACACGTGCATGGAGAGCCAAATGTCCCGTGCGCCCGAGACCATGCACTTCCCCAAGACGCCGTGCCGCCTGGGCATCATGGCGAACCACCGCTTCCCGACGTGCTGGGACGGGGTTAATGTTGACTCGCCGAACCACCGCGACCACGTCGCGTACCCAGAGGAAGGGACGTTTGAGTCGGGGGGGAGGTGTCCCGATACGCACCCGGTCAGGATCCCGCAGATTCTGCTGGAGACGGTTTGGGACACGAGGCAGTTTCAGAACATGGACGAGTGGCCAGAGGATGGGAGTCAGCCGTTTGTGTGGAGCAGCGGTGACGCTACTGGGTTCAGCCACCATGCCGACTATTTGTTTGGGTGGGAGGGGGATTCACTGCAGAGGGCGATGGATGCGCATTCATATGTCCTCACACCGACGCTAAAGACGCAGAGCATTGCGGAGCAGAACAAGTGCCAGGTGAGGGATTATGTGGGAGAGGAGATTGATGGATGTAAGTGGCTTTTTTTTTGTCTCGTGTTTTGTCCTTCCCGCGACGATGATGACTATGGTTACTAATTGAAGCTTGGGTTTATTATAGGGCTGGATGCTTTGCCAGGAGGCATGCAGGTGACCTAGTTACAGGCCAGTCATTCATTTCTGCAGGGTTGAAACATCATGTTTGGTGTAAAGTAGGGGGAAATGGAACTTGTCTATTTTTTTGTCAGCTATGTGTGACCAGGAGAATAGAGAATTGTGCTCTTTGTACTGATTTTTTTTTTTTTTTTTTTTTTGGTGATGATTATCAACCCAACTCCGAGCACCTTCCCCTGCTGACACTTGCCAAAAATTCCATAGTCCGTCCTAATTTTCTTACTGCGCCTTCAGTCTGCTTTCAATCTCACATCCCCCCGTAGAACTTCAGTCTCGAAATCGTCGCCGGTAATTATCCAACTCAACATCTTTCGTATCTAGCCGTCCCAGCCCGCGTGCATCTGCAGTGGGCCGGGTGCGCGGGCCTACATCGGGGGCTATCAAACAAACGATCTTTTTTAGCCTGTCCCGCCAGGGTTCGGCTGTACCGTCCCGCACGCCTTGTCCTGCCAGAGGCAAAGAGGGTCCGAAATTATGGGCCTTAATCTTTTTATTTGCGGAGAAATGAGGTGACATTCTGGGTTTGGTTCCTTTATGTTTAATTTCCAGGAGAAAGATATACGTGGTGGGGAACAAAGAAGCCCCCAAGAAAATGATCATCACCTTCCGTTCTGCGCAGGGTGCAGATACGAAAAAAAGGCCAAGACGAGCACGACGCCTGTGCGTTGGAGGGTCGGCTGTATGCGACATGGCACAGCCGGGAGGACAATCTTAATTACATTAATATGTTTTGCAGCCAAAGGTCGGTCACTTTTGTCTTTCTCGCTTTGTCAAGAGTTCCATATGGCAGGTTTCCTTTCGCATTCTCTAGAGTAAAATACCAAGAATGCCGAACTGCAGTTTGCTTTTTCCCAGTGGCAAAAAAGCCCTGGGCTTGAAAATTTCCAGAACGTATCTCCTTTTTTCCCCCAGAAATCACGCGCATTAGAAGCAAACACAGCTCAATGTGTTTTTTTTTTTTTTTCTTTCTCTACAGCAGCCAGAAGAAGAATGCCTCTCAAGTTTTCCATACCGCGCTTATCTTTTTTCTACCTCCGCAAACGCCAAGCCAGGCCGATTGGCGCCGAACCCCTGAAGAGATTGACATCAATAGATTAGCGGCAAGGCGGGCGGGCCAAAACGGGTAAAATGCGCTAATCCCTGCGCGTGCATCTTTTCTTACACCTTTTGGACCTGATTTTTGCATGGATGGAAAGCAGCCAAAGGTATTAAAGCCGTTTTGTCAATCGCAATCTGGTTTTCTGTAAGGGAAAGCGGCACGTTCTCTTGGGGCCTGACCAAGTCGGCATTGAGCGCTTGGCGGTGTAACTTCGCGACATGAAGGAGAGCGTGGAGGGAACGAATAAGAAAGTACCACAAAAGAAAACCCTGCTTGTGGCTGTCTGTTTAATTTCATGGCGTTTTCTTGGTAGATGTTGCAGAAGATGTCCCTACAGAAACTTATTTGGTGCATCCTGTCAATGCTACATTCCCGTCCACCGTCAACAAGTCCAGGCTAGCCAAGCAACCAGGCAAAGCTGGGTAGCATGGACGACGGGACGGAAGTGGTCGGGCCCCAGGCAGAAGAAACGGGCTAGGGAATTGTTTCTGACACCGGCCTTGCAGATCGGCAGTGGAGCCTGGCCAATTGGCGAATGATCACAAAGGTCGGCGACATGGGCTACGGTAAGGCAACCGCCCGGACAAAACCATGGCGGTGAGATACAAATGCAGGAGAGCCTGCCGTCTTTTTTTTTATCTTGCCCTTGGCTGCTTGTCTATCCCCGGCTAGCAGCAGCAGCAAGCAGCGGCGAACACCATCAACAACAAGCAGTGAAAGTTGTAGCAGTATAAACCTGCCAACGGAACTGCGAGGAGGAACGCGTCCACTCTTTCCGCTTCCTCCCATCCATTCTTTTCCTACTGCTGCTAGTTCGCCGCCGCCATGCATCTAAACCCCCTACTGGCTGTATGTCTAGCCACCGCGGCTGGCACAGGAGTCGTGGTGGCACATTCATCCCCACTGCCACCATTACTACCACTACCACGACTCCCACTGGAAGGTGACTTCAAGCCTACCAATGCCGACTACGGTATCGACCCGACGGAGGCCCTGATCCCGAAGCCGCGGCAAAACCACAAGTCGTCGCCCAAGCGTTTCATCATCGAACTCAAGGACGGCGAGACCATCTCGTCGCTGACCTCGACGACCAAGGGCAAGGTCAAGGTGCTCAAGGTCTTCAACAGCGACGTCTTTAGGGGCGCTGCCGTCGAGACGGATGAGGACAATGTCGACAGCCTGCGTGCGCTGCGTAGCGTCGGCCAGGCCTGGCACAGCAAGCGCATAATGCTCGATCCCGTGATGCCTGAGACGGTGGTCCGCGGTGGCAAGCAGACGGGCATCAAGCTCAGCAGGCAGGACCGCCACGACAATGACGGCGAGATCTCGGTGCACCACATGACGGGTGTGGACAAGCTGCACGCCAGAGGCATCAAGGGCAAGGGTGTCAAGATCGCGGTTGTCGACACGGGCGTCGATTATACGCATCCTGCTCTGGGTGGTGCTTTTGGTGCGGGTAACAAGGTCGTCGGTGGTTACGATCTGATTGGAGATACCGACTGGCCGTACGTCGCCAAGCAGCCCGACGCGGATCCAATGGATCACAAAGGCCACGGCACGCATGTTGCTGGTATCATTGCCGGCAAGGACGAGTTGATCACTGGTGTTGCGCCCGAGGCCACGCTGTTGGCGTACAAGGTCTTTGGACAAAACTCGGGTACCGACGAAGACACGCTGATTGAGGCATTTCTGCGGGCGTATGAGGACGGCGCCGACGTTATCACGTCGTCCATCGGAGGCATGAACGGCTGGTCCAACAACGCCTGGGCCCTGGTTGCTTCCCGTCTCGTCGATCGCGGCATCGTTGTCACCATCTCGGCTGGCAACGATGGTCAGGCCGGTCCGTACGGGGCAAGCAGTGGTGCTACGGGTGTTAATGTCGTATCTGTGGCATCGGTTCAGGGCGATGTCATCGCAAGCCCTCGATTCGTGGCAACCTTCCAGGACGACAATAACGCCACTACGAGCAGCGACAAGATTCCCTACCGGGTCAACGCGGCATGGACCCCGTCCGAGGTCGTCGGCTGGCCATTTTATGCCGTCGGGTTCAATACCAACATCACAGACGAGGCCTGCAACCCCCTCCCCAACAATACAATGGACCTCTCCCGCGTCGTGGTCCTCGCCCGCCGTGGCACCTGCACCTTTACCGTCAAGCAGCGAAACCTCGAGGCAAAGGGAGCCAAGCACATCGTCTTCTACAACAACGACCAGCCTCTTGTCATTCCGGGCTCCGACAACCCCAGCAGCCGCAGCAACATCTCCATGATCGCCAGAGAGGACGGCGAGCGCATCATCGAGACCATTCGAGCCGGAGGTCGCGTGCTGGCTGACTTCAACCTGGCCATCCGCGACAGCATGGCCGGCATCCCGTACGCGTACGGCGGCGTGCCCAGCTCCTTTACCAGCATGGGCTCAACCAACGAGCTGGCCATCAAGCCCGACGTCGCTGCTCCCGGTGGTCAAATCTTTTCCACATATCTCGAGGGCGGCTACGCTACCCAGTCTGGCACTTCAATGAGCTGCCCTTATGTCGCCGGTATCGCCGCGCTATATATCAGCAAGCACGGCGGCAGGCAGACCCACGGTCCAGGCTTTGCTAAAGACCTAGCCATGCGACTTATCTCAGCCGGTCAACCTGTGCCCTGGGACGATGGCACCGAGAGCGGCAAAAACTTTGGTGCGCTCGCCCCCGTCAACCAAGTCGGCACGGGACTCATCAACGCAACCAAGGTGCTCGACTACACCAGCACCCTCTCGCTCTCCCGCTTTTCCCTCAACGACACGAGCCACTTTGAACGTTACCAAAAGGTCAACGTGACCAACCGCGGCTCTACCCCTGTCACCTACACCTTCCAGGCGACTCCCTTCTCCGGGATGGAGACCTTCAACACCGACCCGGCCGTCTTTGGCACGCCACGCGTGGCCTGGTACGAGGAGGTCATGGCCAAGGGGCCCCGGCCCATGCCTGTCGACGTCTCCCTGCCCCAGTCCTTCACCCTGCAGCCTGGACAGACCCGCACCGCACAGTTCAACTTCCAACCCCCGACCGGCCTAGACCCCAGCGTGCTGCCCATGTACGGCGGCGTCATCGACATCAAGTCCTCCACCGGCGAGGTCCTATCGGTTCCCTACATGGGACTGGCGGCGGATCTGCACCGCGCCGTCGGGCCCATGTTCATCGACCCGACCAACATCACCACGACCCGGCGCGCGACCCCGCTCGCCGTCAAGCCCAACACCACCTTCACCCTCAACCCCGGAGCAGGGCAGGACTTCCCCGAGGCGTACATCCGTCTGCAGTTCGCGACGGCCGAGCTGCGGTGGGACGTCTTCGAGCCCGGCTACACGGAGCGCGACTGGACGTACCCTCCCGTGGTGGGTCGCAACAAGTACGTGGGCAGCGTGGCGTCGTACGCGCAGGCGACCAGGCAGGGCGGCTTCGACCCGAAGACCATGAACGCCAGCGAGACCGTCAGCCTGCCGATCCGGTACGTTCCGCGGTCGGCCGTCGGCACCTTCGGCGAGACGTTTTGGTGGCTGGGCAGGTTGGCCAACGGCACCGCCGTCAGGCCCGGTGTGTACCGGTTGAGGCTGGCGGCGCTGGTGCCGTTTGGCGCGCCAGAGAACTCTGACAACTGGGACGTGTTTGATGCGCCGCTGTTGGAGGTGCTCGAGCCTAGCAAGAATGGGACTAGTAGTGGTTAAGGGATGATATTTTTTATGTTGTTACCTTTTTTTTCTTTTGTTCTTTGGGTTGTTTTTCTTTGGGTTACTCTCTTTTGTCCTCTTTTCTTGGGTCATGCATAGCGGTGTCGTTCAAGGACAAGTACAAAATGGGCTTGCGGACGTACATAATATTTAATGGAATATAACATCAGATACCCAACGATTTGAGATTCCATACCATCTTTACCATCTTTAAATATTTGCTATAGTAAAGCCTTGTCGAGAAACAGTATACAGCTTGACGGCTGTTTTACTCCAACGAATAGTTTTCCAGTACCTCACTACGATTTCAGCTTTCAAGTTAGATCATGTGATTGTGAATTGGCTGGTGATTCCCCTAGGTCGCTCGTATGCCAAACAAGGACTTTATTATGGTCTTCCACAGGTTCCAGGCCGTAGGACTGCCATCGCGCAGCCAAACAAGTATCCCTTCGCAGGTAAACCAATCTGGATATCAGACTGACCTTTAACTCTTCCGGCTTGCAGAAGCATTAGATTGACCAAAACCACTCATGGTTTTACTATCATAAGTACTGGAATCTACCAAAAAATCGCTCTCGTTCTGTACCTCACCCAACAGCGGCTTGACTCGTCTATTCAGGAGTTAACCTTTACGCCCAGCAGACGAACACCGATCATGACTTTCAAGGCAGGTTATTTGAGATACGGAGCCATGGTCCTACCTTTGGTACGCACAATAAGTAGGCGATGCATGGTCTGCGACAGAGGATGAACAAACAAAGTGCCCTTGAGTCCCGCACAAAATACAGATAAGAAAATGGTATTGCCTGCAGACTGATTACATCCATACTTGGAAGCTGTAAGTCACATTGCCGTATGCGATAATCTCTCGTATGCACCGAGTCCCTTTCATCAAGCTGCATCTCATTAGTGGGAGTAACTCGCTGGTCTACCCAGACGCAAGTGATTGCTTAGAGTGGGATCAGCAACGGTAATGTTCGCAGCAATTTGTAGTAGTAAGAGCAGGTCGAGCCCTCCAAGGTTACAGCGATACTACGCCGAGTTGAATTAGAATCAGTCGTATCCGATATTACATACGGCAGTTTGGAGAGGTATCCGCTATTCGGGCTGACCTCCGCACCTGTACGATGGCACGATAAAGTTTGGTTCCATTATTGCCGATCCTACTGTAGCTGTCGGGATGACTGACTGTTTTGCGAGATGACAAAGGAACCTCAAAAACACTAAATCTTCTTCGTGAGCTCCAAAGCCAACGAACCGGGGGAATGACAGACAGTTTTGACGAGCGCCAAGTTTACCGTACGCATCAGACCCCTAATGGTTCCGGAGCTTCCTAATGCGGGACGGCCGGCCACTGGGGCAAAACTTGGAACGGATTTTAAATACTACGTACGGTATAGCTGCATGCGAGCAGATTCTTCAAATGAATGGCTTGAGTAGCTCACTGCATTCCGAATAAATGGTGTTCTACTTCTACACACAGCCATGATTAACCCTTCCTCGCTGACTCAACCGCATATACATATGCTCAAACCAAAGAAACCTACTTCAAGAACATCTTGAAACAAAATAGATTACCAACTTCAAAACAAGAAACTAAATTAATAATAAGCGCAACAACGGTCTCATCCAGCTTCATTGACCTCCTCGCCGTCGCCGTTCTTATCCCAGTCGCCCCAGTAAGCCCGCCAGGGTACGGTATTCTAAAAAGAATCGCTTCAAGTTGTGGGCCCATAGGAGAGAGGACTTTATGTGGTGATGGTCGATGAAAGTTATTTTAAGCTGCCTAGACAGCAGCTATCCGATAACTATGGTATTAACCACCCCATGGCAGCATTGAATAAGAGTGACCGTGACCAGTGAGTCTATCTTTAAAGCACTGGCGGGGTGGGTCCTCTTAGCCCACAAGGTACAAAGTGGCATAATTCCCTTGACTCATTTGACCATCAAACCTAACACCGGTGGAATCGTTCAATGCTTTGTGCTTAGAGACAAAACGAATGCCATCAGGAGAGTCTCGATGGACTTCCTGATGCACTGAAACTGGCAAAACGATCCGGGCAGGTCTCGAACCTGCAGCCTCCTGATTACTCGATCGGCCGTTGCCGGTGATCCTGGAGATCCCGTATCCACGGCGGGTCGTAGTCAGACGCGCTACCATTACGCCACCGGACCGGAGGTGTGTTGGGTTGTTGATGGAGACAGAGGTGGATAGATTAGAATATGAAGTGGAGTATGAGGGTTATTTGGTTGTGGGCTCAGGTTTATCTCTTGCTGAATCGTTCAGCAACAAGCTATCCATTAGCCAAAACCCTTGGATCTAGGCTAAAAGTCAGAAAGACAAGGATTATAAGTGTTTCTTGCTAGTCTTCATCAGCTTGAGTACCAAGCATGTGTGCCCCGTAGATATACGCATTCAAAGGGGACTAACAAACATCTTTGAACCTTGCAACAGTCGGGCGCTTCAGGGATGATTCTCAATCCAATCGGGTTTTTGTCGATATGCTATATGCTGTTCTCCAAGAACCCAGCTCTATCCGTAAGCAGAACAGAAGAGGCCTCATTATCCTAACGGCTTAGTTGCGGTCTCGTGGTTAATTTTGCGACGGCTGGATTCACTGGTGGCGAACCATTTCATGAAAGCGAGCTCGCGAAAATGCGCTGGCGAGAGGTTATGGGTACCTTGGGCTTAAATCCGAAAACATATTGTGCGGTTATGACTTACTGTCCCTGGCACCGGCAAAGAGAGTTCACTTTAACATTAGCATATTTCCCGCCGACGCACTCGGGCCGAAGGGGCCATGGCTAGCTAGTACTTTCTCCAAGGAAAGCCGAAATCTTAAAATCATCATAGTGCTTGGTGATCGTGTAAATTGCTTCGCACAGACTGGAATTTTCAATTGACGTATATAATCCCTAATGGCCCTGATTTACTTGTGAAGTACAATAACCAGACATCCAGCTACCCGACGGGTCGAACCCGTCGGTCGCACTGGAAGCTCCCTTCAATTACCAATTCCAGTAACTTCGGTAAAGACAGCCTGCAACAAAATCCACAGCTAGACGGATATACCGTGCACGTCTACTTTTGACAACTCAAGCTGGGCCAAGTGCTTACTGTTCTAGACACGGAACCTCCTCTCTTAGACCTTAGGATCCAATTGTGCATCAAGTCGTGACCACATGGACACAGTTTACTAACAAAAGTATTGACAGAATCAAAATAACACATTTACAACGTGTGGTCTTATGCCCAGGCTAAACGCCTCGGGCGTACCGAATGTCATGGATTCGGAATTTAGATTTTTTCCCCTTCTTTACGGGTGCATAACAGTTCGGAGACGGCCGTATTCGCCATGAATCGAGCCCAGGCGCCTAACCTTATCGGGAGGATTATAGCCCCCGCCTGGGGCCATTACTGCTGGTACTCCAGTTGCATCCGCGCTATGGATAATAATAGATTTTTTGACGTAACAGAATCATTAATATTGAAGCTGATACTGTTTCTATGCAAATGTTTCCCAGCTTGAGAATATTTTACCGTACGAACTATGCAATTAGCATTGTCAGTCATTTGGTTATACGCTTTCAAGCAGAAATAGAACGGAAGATAAAAATAACCACTCTATTTTTATTTAATATACGGATCATCGGAAAATTCATCAATATTCCCACTTCTGGTACGCTAGTACGTGCATTGACGGTTGTTGAGAAAAAACAAGTAATAGTTCATTCGCATTAAAGTATGGATAAACCGCTTGACAAAACGATTCATTGCACTGCGGATATTGCAAAAAAGAAAAAGCTAGTTTCAAGTCAGATTAGAAGCTAAACTAATTAAACACACTACAGAGAATGAACTATAAGAAAGGCTTCAATTAAATCCATTCCATGTTAAGGTTCTAACTCGTCTATAAAACTGTTTGCTTTAGTTCAATCTATACAATTCCTCTTCATTAGTCCCCTGCTCATCTTGACAGCCCGTTTCTCAGCGTCATTGGATTATTCACAAAATGCGTTTCACAATAGTCCAGATCTTTACGCTCCTGGCCATTGGAGTTACAGCCACCCCCGTCCCCGCTAGCCCTGGTCAAAGGATGCAAAAGGACGGCTACGACTCTGCCGATGAAACTCTGGACTTCAAGGCTAGCAAGTTTTCAAAAGCCCATCAGACAATGCGGCAGGACCCTAAAATCCGCAAACTCGATAAGGAATATGAAGCAGCTCAAAGGGAGGCCGGCGTGAAAGACACTCGGCGCGTCTCCGACATTGCAGCTCCGCCAAGAACCTGGCCACACTTGCGTGAATCTGACTCGGGCTATGGTTCTGACTAGCCGGTCTGCAATGCCTCCTGAGGATACTGCTTGATGTCCAATTCTTGCCAGGTAATAGCCAACCTTTCTGTTTCGGGAGAGAACAAGTACTGAGCATAGGCTAATAAAATTATCAATCTTCGCAGAAAAAACAAGAGGAAGTCTAGCAAAATGCAAACATCGAGACGAACTCAGTGGGATGAGCATTATGGCTGGGACATCAACAACAGTTGCGATAGGCAGGCCTAGTTTTTTCGGTTAGGAATATCAGATCTTGATTAGATTTACGACAGTACCGGTAATTCTGGAGTTTATGGTAAAGAAAGTGCACGAGCCTCAGTAGTTTCAAGATAGACCACTCTTTTAGATATCGAATTTGCAATGTGACCAGTTATTTGTCCCGCCAGATTTTAGAATGGCACGAAAAGCTTTCCTACAGCGGCATGAAGATTACATATGCTTTTTTATCTGCCTCTTCCTCGGAGCTTCTAAAATTACAGAAGCTGTAGTCACTGCTTCAGGCTGACCTGTAATTGGGTTATTCCTCAAAACTCCAGCCCGGCTGTAATCCACATCTTGCTTTTCACATTTCTTCCTCTCCCTCGACCTTACGGGATCGGCACTGGGCATATGTATAGTCCAAGGATGCATAACGGTTAATATACCACGGGACCGGGCGAAACAGTCCTACCTTGATACCATATTTGTATGCGTCGGCCATCGCCAACTTTACTCTTCGCGCGAGCTGCAAAAGTCGGAGCCTTTCTCAAAACTATAACCAAAGTTGGCAACGCCCATAAAGCCCAAGCGGTCATACCACTGCATGGCAGGGCAGAGGGGGGGGGGCGATTTATCCTACATCGTGATAGTGTCTTTATTTTCAGTCGTTTCAGCCTTACTAGGCACAGCTCTATTGGATATGTATAAAGTATCCGGGTCCTATCCATGACATAAACTTGGTTTCTGAACCTTCATGCGCACAAAAACGGAACCGGCGGATGCGGTACCCGAAGCCATGGCCAACAAAGTGCACAAGTCGGAGAACTTCGTCTACGTTAGGCGGGAACCCGTACCTTGGCGGAGATAAGTGCTAGATGAGAATGGGGTCAGTTTTTAAGTTCAAAGTATCAGATGAAGGGCGGCATTAACGGCCTCCCACGATGCGATTGTCTGCACTGGGTATTTTTATGATAGAGCTTCTGGTCAATTTAAACAGTAACAAAAACGGTGGCGACCAAAAGCACATGAGCTGAAAATTGAGTAGAACTACTAAATTTGATTTAACTAAGAAAAAATGGCTTGAATATCCCCATACACGCGGTTGCAATTACTACTGATAAATTTATATGTAAAATATGACGTGATGCAGGAATCGGGCGCGTTATCCTCATGGGCATCTTACGCTCCCGTGGCTCCGATAGACCCAAGTCTCTTATTTTTGCTCTGACGATTCCTTTGCAATAAGGCAGCTGCTCACTCTAGCCTTTGCCCCCGTCTGGAGACATGCTTACGTATGGAGAAAATCTTGAGACGTGTGGAGCTGGATGGGCTCCATGTCCGGAGAGATTGACGACGATCATGTTGCAGCACGACTGAATTCTTGGAGGCAGATCGCACATATTCCTGGCTAGGGACGGGAGGCATTGGCCGCCACTGGCAGATTTCAAATGAAGTCTGGGACGAACTACAGTTCGGTAGATTTTCTCTTCGGATGCGCTCGCTTTTGAGACGATTTTTGGTTCGCCAAGGCTTCATGTGTAGCGATCGTCGTGATGTGTTTTGCTGATCTACTTTCTCGCGACGCAACATGAACAGGGAACTATTCTTTGCCCACCAAGGATTGGATCAAGGTATTCAGAAACACGATCGAGTAGAATCGTGGTATGGGATTCAAAACTATAACAATTAAGCAGCATAACATGTGTCCGAATATGCTAAACTGTGTGCTATAACATGAAGAGCCTGCAACAGCATCACCAAACGTGATTGTCTTGGTACTTTCTGATGCTAGTAAAAAGACCAGAAGAGTTTCTTTTCAGGCTCAGCGTCGCCAAAACGATGTGCTCCCACGTGATACGCTATCACACACTTGGTGAATAAGTCTGGCGCATCCAACCTGGGAGTTCATGACCAGTGCCGATGCTTGGATCACAGGGGTGATGCCACCTGAGTAGCTGTCGTCCCAAGGCGACCCCAGATCGACAGCCCACCAAAGTATGCCAGATGGCCACATCGGTCCAAGTCTGTTTTTCAATCAAAATCAGAGATAGATTGCTATTGGTTGTGATTTCAACGTCAACCCAGGGAAAAATGAAACGGGCTCAACAGGGTCTATCATAGTATTCTTGGGGGTCTAGGGTCTCCTCCATTTCTTTCGACTAAACCGTACATTTCGGTCCTTTTCTGTACAGTGCTAACAGAGCAAGTCTTTGAGAATTACGTAGTCCCCCCCGCGTGGCCTTTCGACGTCATGTCAAAAGACTTCATTAGGCTTGCATCACGGGCCAGAGACTGGTCAAAATGATAGCACGAGGCAAAAGGTGAGTGGCTGAAGCAAAAAAGTTTAAGCTCAACGGAAAGTGGGGCGTTACACATTGTTAAAGAAAACCCCATAAGCTTATCTGCTCTTGGCTCTTCACGCCGGTGCGGAGAGGAACGATGTTTGTTTTGAGTGGCAACAAACATTCGATGTTGTAGGCATCGTGCGGTACACACATTATGCGACAATCGAAATCATTGGCCTTGCCCGCTACATGAGTCGTTGAGAGTCACGACGGTCAGCCACCGCATCTGCTCTTTTGGTGCCGGACTTCGGTGGGGAGTCATGGATGCGTTGTCCGGTTCCTGACTTTGCCCGGAGATACTCGTGGCTGGAAAGGTATAGATCGGTTAGAAAGAGTCGGACTTGGTCGCGCCTTGGAGAGAGAAATGGGGATAATTTCCTGCAAGAAACACCGAATTGGAGTAGTGATGCCCTGCCCGAAGCGGACTGCGTATAGGCCGGCCTCTCGAAGCTAAGCCCCGACCCGACCTTATGAGTCTCAAAACTACGGGTAGTGTCGATCTTCTTTTGTCGATGAACTGTGGATAGTAACAGATTTAAGCATACAGACGCTCTCCACTCCACAAAAGCCAAGCTGCCGGTATACTTGTGTTTCGTAGCGAGCCTTCAGCGATTCGAGAAGATCAAGTGGGGACGGTGAGCTTTTCTTGCACCCACAATAGAAATTTACTGAGCAGAAGAAGACTTTCGTAGGCATCGTCTTCGTAAAAGGTCGACGACATTGTGACACGACATTTAAGGGAGTGGGCCTGGAACAAAACTAGGGATATTAAGCTTTTTTTCGTCTCAACTTTACCCAAAAGTTGGATCCGAAACGCTGATGCGGCTTGACCTTCCCTCTCACTTAGTAAGTTCGCACTCTGCCCTAAAAGCTTAACACCCTCTCGTCAGTCAGGGGTCTTCGGGATTACGCGGCACTACAACAAACGCCGGCAAGGCCGTTGTGAGCTTCACAGCTGACAACATGAGTCCTGAGCAATCAACAAGTCAAATTTCCAAAACCTGACTTGGGTGTTGAACGACTGACAAGAAATATTGTAGAGTGATCAGAAAGCCGAAACAACACCTGACGCATCTCAAGGAAATTAGACTCATCAGCTCACATGAGTTTGTATCTAAGCTAGATGATTGGTGATGCTACCGCACAGGAAGCCTCTATATTGCCACCTACTCCGAGATGTATATAAGAGACCAGAGCTCTCTCCTGATCTGTTACCAACACTCATCTCTTCATCAGCATTTTCTATTCATCAGTTGAGGATATTCAGACAGACCATTTACATTCAAATTTCGGCCCACATTACTTTTCAATATCTATACACCTTTTTTAATAACCCAGTCTGTAAACCAAAATCCCCCAAAGTCATTTCAACATGCAGATTCGTCAGACCATCCTATCCCTTTTCCTCATTTTCAACATCGCGCAGGCCCTGCCCATCTCGGCCACCGCTCCGGTGACTGACATCGACAAGAGGGCCAATACCAAGGGCGGCGGCGGCGGTGGCAACAAGGGCGCCGGTACTGGTGGTGGAAACAAGGGCGCCGGTACTGGTGGTGGAAACAAGGGCGCCGGCACTGGTGGTGGAAACAAAGGCACTGGCGCTGGTGGTGGCAGCAAGGCCGTCAAGACTGGTGGCAACAACGGCGGCGGCAATGGAGGTGGCAAGAGCAACAGCAAAAGCAACACCAACGCCGAGGTTAATGGCATCAAAGAAAACATCAATATCCAAAAGCAGGAGAAGCAGGACGCCAAGGCCGTCGGCAAGGCGGAGAAGGGAACCACGGCGCAGTTTGACAAGGCCAAGGGCACGCTCCTCAATACCATTGACGATGGAGAGAAGGTCCGCGAGAAGAACCAGAAGAATGCCGACAAGAACAACAAGGGTCTCGTCGCTGGTCTGGATAAGGTTGGTCCTGCCTAAAGACAGTGTTTTGTCCCATGAGAGGGGAATGTGGAAAATATGTAAAAAAAGGTTTGAGATGTGCTGACTGTCTG
The DNA here is from genome assembly GCF_004355905.1 of Pyricularia grisea. Classification (NCBI taxonomy): domain Eukaryota; kingdom Fungi; phylum Ascomycota; class Sordariomycetes; order Magnaporthales; family Pyriculariaceae; genus Pyricularia; species Pyricularia grisea. The sequence continues at coordinate 627,187 of NW_022156716.1, forward strand.
TCTTTTGCTCTGCAGGTCCAGAATGCACAAGAGACGGAACAGAAGCTGGCAGAGAGCCTCACGGGCGGCAACTCCAAGTCCGACAAGAAGACCCTCAAGACCCTCCAGTCAGACTTCAGCTCGGGTATCAAGCAAAACGAGGAGAACGAGAAGCTTGTAAGTATCATCCGGTACTCTGCTCCCCCTCCTTGACAATGAAAGGACTAACGATGTGTAATAAAGGCCAAACAAGGAAGCAAAGGCAAGAAGGGTAACTAAATATGTGAGCCGAGATGTGGGAATTTTCACACCGAGCTGGAAGCCGGCCGGACCACGGCATCATAACAGCAAATGGCCTCTTATGGCGACAAAGTCGAATATCATCTGATATTTGACCCCAAAGGGTCCACCTTTCTCAACAATGTATTAAATACAAAATTTACTTAGGTTATAGATTTAGTTTAATTATTTCAGGTTTCATTCTCTACCTAGAATCCCTTAACTTTCGAAGCAAGCATATCATTATCTCATAAGATCCGAGGCAGTGCTCTTTGCCCATGATCACCTCTCCGCTTTCTGGATAATCGGCCAGGGATTGTTAAATTCCTTATACACAAAACCAGCTCCATGCGCATTGATTAGCCCCACAACTCTGTGTAGTTGGAGCTTAACCTGTCATGTCTTTCTGGCCCTTTTTCCGGTCTTAATAGGATAGATCTTCGCGGCGGAGCGTCCAACTCGTCTGAGGGTGGTGCTTGGTATTGACTTATCGATCATCGTGTCCGGCGTCGTCATATGATGTGAGTTTCGGGCACAAGTTGGCCCATCCAGCTTATCAAAGTTGGGCTACCATGGTATTCAAGCATCAGCAAAGTTGATTCCAGCTTTCTTTATAGTATAATTCCACTCCCAGCTTCGTTAGGCACCTGCTTTAGTACAAGAGCGGGCCCAACGCAAAGCCGTGCGAGTTTGGAAAGATGACGACCATTTATGCCGGGGAGTGACTTCATGTCAGTAGCCACCTCTTGTATATTGCTTCCCCTTCATCCCGCCAAGAATCCATTCCTTCTACAAGTGAGCCGGCAATTCTTTGGGTTATTCCGTGTGACTTTCGACGGCCAACGTTACAGCAATGTCAAAGTTGATGCCAGAAAAAAGCCTATAGCTATGCCACAATCTACCTTTTACCAGGCTAAGGGCCTTTGCTCTAAAAGCCATCTATAGCAGCTACACCTTGTTTTTGTGCCAGGACATTAAGTGGTATTGACATCCTTGTTGATCATGGCGAAAAGGATACCCATAAGCAGAGTTCTCCTGACTGCTTAGTTTACTACGTAAATATAGCGGCGGCCGCATTCACTGTCTCTTGCAAACCGATGGGTCGGACATTATGAGGCTACTACGAGGATGTTTTGATGCTCATGTGGGTAGGAGTCGGGCCTACATGCAGATCCGGGCATCTCCGCGCCATTTGCACCGAGGTGCGATGATGTCGCCCTATTGGGTTTGGATTTTTCAACTTATGGACCATGTTCGTCCATTTAGCGAGAATATCGGCTCGTCGGCTGTCACCGTTCGACTAAGACCGGCAGTAAAAGGTGCAGACAGGCATCAACTATTCCATTCGCTCAACGTAACATGTCTTATGTTAGACCTGGGAAAAATAGGCAGGTCGCACACGAGTGAGGCAAGCTGCCTAGTAAACTTATATCCTATCTGGGTAATATAGACTGATGCCTAAGATTGGCCCAGGATGCAAAGAATACGTCTAGCTACTGTAAGATTCCTCGCAAACTAATCGACAATCACAGTGGTTTCACGAACACCACGAGTCTTTTCTCACATAAGCTTTAGGAATTGGAGGTGCTGATGTCGTTCCATCGTAAGGACGAGGAAGAAAAATCAAGTGGCTTGATTGTTAATATAATAGAGCAGAGGAGACCCCGTTGGATAGGCACAAGAAATTGACTTGGTACAGTGTCAACTCGAATACCTTCAAAACAGGCTCAGGCCATTCGATTAACTTTTGCGCACCACAAAGTAGCAAGAAGAAACTTTGACTGACAGAAACCTTTGTTGGTCCATACTACAATGAAGGCCTACACTTCAGCGTCTCTTCTTCTTACCGTCCTGGCGGCAGCCCAAGAGACGCCAAGACCCAAGGATCAGGAGGTGACCACGACGTTGTGGTTTCCCTCTGTAACTCCCACGCCTAGCTCCCTTCCCGCGGCTCTCTACACATTCAATCCAACCGAGGGCGCGACTGTAAGCGTCGGAATAAAACTCAAGAGTAGGAGGGATGTCACCACAACGGCAAAGGTGGACCCGGCATGGCATTCCGTGGATCTGAAATATTTGGGCAGGATGTTGGCAATAACGGCAGAGGGCTGGGATGATACAACGACAACTCTTGAAGACGGCAGCTATACAGGATGGGGAGCCTATTAGTAAGTTTCACGTCATGATTCCCCTTTCCTGCTTGTGGCCCTAGAGTCCACCGAGAGCCGATATCTTACAGGCACTGATCTGATCACCTATGATTAAGCTTCACGTCCGCGACATGCACCTCGAAGGAGGGTGCAACGACTGCAATCTGCACCGGTCAATTGTCACATTCGACCAGCTGGTGGGAGAAAACATCCGGCAAAGCCACGACTCTCATTTCCTCCACAGAAACCATTATGCCGTACCCCACGACGCCTAAAATCAGTGAAATCACCATCACGGCCACCTTTGGTAACGTCTACCCAACAGGGACCTACCTGACAATGACCCGACCGGATACGGCGACGCCTCAAATCACCGCCACTGCAACAACGGGCAACGTCGCACCGACGACGTCCTCGAGCAATGCGGCGCCTCCTAGGGCCACGGGAGAGATGCTTGTTGGCGCAATGGCTGCGCTTGCTGGCGGGGCGGCGGTGTTTTTCTAGATGCAGGTTGGGGTGTGACGGGTATCAAGACCATGGTTTCACGTATAGAAAGTCGAGCAGCTACATTCGGTTGGTGTCTTGTCGTGTTTCTGCTTTGTTCTGTCTTGCCAGGCTAGAAAAGAGCACGAAATTTTCCACTGTTTCACTCGCCTTGGTCGTCACTCTAAAAAATCCTCGCCTTGTATCCCGCCGCGTCCTTGCATGACTGTTCTTGGAGAACGTGTCCACGGAAATTCCGCCGCTGGTTTAGCGGCATTTCTGTGTAGGTTTGTTTCCTGTTTCGGTATGGTCTTTTTCTATTGCGGTTTCCGATTCGACCTAAAGCCTGTTGTCCCCCATTAATCCACAATCCACCCCTCTTGCTCCTTTCTCTCCCCAAGAACTTTCACCCGCAGATACACCATAGATATCCGTTAATTAACATCTTGGTTGGTAAATTTGTGCGTTATCATTTTCGTGTAATATAGCTGTAAAGTCCACGAATAATTGACAATGCTTTTGTTGATAATTACATTGCCTAACCAGGCATTCCGGCCAGCAATTTGAGGCAAGGTCCCGCAGACGCCAACAAGAAGAGCAAGCTTGATGTTAACGTAGTCAGCAAAGAGCGATATCGCAATTTCGATATATATGCGGGGTATGTATTTCACATCAAATGCCATCTATGGAAAGGTTTTGATAGAATTGCTGATAAAGCCGATGACGTGAGTATACTGATCCAAGGCATCACCAATTGGCCCCAACAGGCGTGCTATCACGTCAGTTTTGAGGTGGGGTTTTTCCTGTTTTGATTGGATTAGGAAGCTCGAGTAATGGGGTTCTATCATACAATACTGGCAAACTCGGGGTAAGGAAAACATCTAATCATTCGATTTGATCTGATTGACTGGTAAAAGCATTCTCGGGCTGATGCCGATGATGCCGAGTGTGAAAAGGTTATGATAACAGTCTAGTATATATTCAGGGGTATTCTCAATGTGCACAAAACAAAGCCAAGCAACCTAATTGACCGACCGCATTGAATGACCTTCCTGATACCCAGCCCGCAATCACCACTCAACCATCTAATAATTACCTAGCCGGCCTGGAAGCCGCACATTTGCCAACCATGCCCACAGAATTCATCTCCATGACCTCACCCAACGCCTCGAGCGAGCTGTTCCCCATCCCCGGGGCCTCAATCGACCCTGAATACCTCGTCCGGTATGCCAAAGTGCTCGACGACTATGGCTTCCAGTACACGCTCATACCCTACGCGTCGGGAGCATTCGACCCCTTCACCATCGGCGCCACCATCGCGGCCGTGACCAAGAAGATCAAGGTGGTCATCGCGCTGCGGCCCAACACCATGTTCCCCACCACGGCCGCCAAGCAGCTAGCCACGCTGGACCAGCTCAGCGGCGGCCGCGCAGTCGTGCACTTCATCGCCGGCGGAAGCGACGCCGAGCAGGCCCGCGAGGGCGACTTCTTGTCCAAGACGGAGCGCTACGAGCGCCTCGAGGAGTACATCCGCATCCTGAAGCGTGGGTGGGAGTCGGCCGAGCCCTTTGACTGGAACGGCAAGTACTACACCTTCAAGGGCTGGAGCAACGCCGTCCGGCCCGTCAATGGCAGCTCCATCCCCGTGTCGGTGGGCGGGTCATCTGCCGATGCGTACAGAGTCGGTGGCTCCCTGGCCGACATCTTTGGCCTCTGGGGTGAGCCGCTCAAGGAGACCAAGGAGCAGATCGATCAGATCTATGCCCAGGCGGAGAAGGCGGGCAGGACCGACCGTCCCCGCATCTGGGTCACCTTCCGACCCATCACGGCAGAGACGGAGGAGCTGGCCTGGGCAAAGGCACACCGCACGCTCGAGGCGCTGCAGGGTGACGACGCGGCCAAGGCGAGGTTGTATGCGCCGGGGCCCAAGGACGCAGAGCCGCAGAACGTGGGCTCGCAGCGGCTGTTGGAGATCGCCAAGAAGGGTGAGGTGCAGGACCGCGCCCTGTGGTATCCTACAGTAACGGCGACGAATGCGCGGGGTGCGTCGACGGCTCTGGTGGGTTCTTATGAGACGGTTGCCGAGTCCATCCTCGACTACGTAGACTTGGGTTGCGAGTTGATTTCCATTCGTGGATATGACAACCTGAACGATGCCGTTGATTATGGTCGTTATATTCTCCCTCGGGTTTACGAGGGAATCAAGCAACGGGAGCAGAAAGCTGCGAATGGACATCATGATGAATAAGACTCTCAGTTAGCTTCTGTAAAGGGATCACTGTGTATGAAGAAAGTGATGGGCTACTCGGTGTTGATTGAAGATATATGCATCTCAAGGGAAATGGCATGTTTGTTTTTTGAGTGAATTGCGGCTGCCAGTACTACTTAGTATACTACAAAGATACCTCCTAGTAGCTTGGAACCCACTATAAATTTAAGACCTACAACAATTGCCCTACTTGAACATTTAGTCTCTGTATCGATTCTAATCGTAGCAATCTCCAAAAAAAAAATTAGAGCAAAATTCGAGTAATGATATAGCTTGAGATTGAAGATTATGGAGTTCAGATTATAAATCAAGTTGTTAAGTTGGATCTAAAAAAAATCCGAGTTTTGGTCAGACACCCTGAGGACTTCCGGGTCCTGTCTACTCCTGGGTCGCCCGCTCTTGTCTAGAAATGCAGTGGAACGAGTTGTGTTGGAGCTAGGGCGAATTAAAAAAAAAGGCTGAGGGAGGGGGACGGGACGGGTTCAGGGGAGCACGGTAGCGCTACGTCAGGGGCAATCAGATCGGCATCCAGAGCGTCGGGCATGTCATATGTATCAAATGTACATGATCCGAGGCGAGGCAGAGGGCAAAATGTCGCCTGAAACCGGCGACCAGCGCCAGCCAGAAACAATGGCAATTTTCGTGGAACTTACACTCCTAATATAGTCATGTCGTACAAAGAGTCACCCGTCATCGGAGGCTCCGATGTCGCTTCTACAAAAGACATCTAATAAGAGCTTCCTGGGCTGGCCAGCTCTTGTGTTCTTAGCACACGGTTTCTGCACATATTGCCCAACTTGGAGTAATCCATCAAATCAAAACATTCTACAAAGAAGAGCAAAAGTAACTGGACACTCGCCGTTCATTCCAGAAACTCACAACCTGTTGGAAATGTCGTCTTTCTGGGGCGATCAGCCAGCCTACGCTACCGCATCCCACACAGCGTGGCACGGCGACATACCAGTATACACAGCCTCCAACGCGTACTACGATTCAGATCAGCAGTACGAAGACGACAGTACCGAATGGCCATTACAACAACTCCAGCCCTACCGACCCTCACCACAGCCACTGCCCATCCAGTACCGCTATCGCACACACAGACGCAAACATCATCGCGGCCGCCGCCCTGCGAGAACAAATCAGCAACCACCAACAATGACGCACGAAGAGCAGCTGGCAACCTACACGGCTCACCACCTGATCCCAGCCCTACAGTCCTCCTCGCACCCGATCTCGGTGCTCATCAACTACGGCCACGCCATCGTCCCTGAATCGGCGCTGGCAGGCGACGACAACAGCAGCAGTATCATGTACAACGCGCCAGGGTGCACGCTTACAGTGGTCCCGACCGCGTCGCCAGGACCAGCTCCTTGCACAGCCGAGTCGATGATGCATGAGGGGACCGGGGGCAGTGGCAACAGCGCCCTGCTTCGAGCTTGTCGAAGATGTGGTGTGCTCCGGGTGGTTGACGCCTGGGGTTTGTGTCGGGATTGTGGGGTCGGGCGGTTGTTGGATGATGCTGGTAGCGAACGGGAAGGAGGACAAGGGGGTTGGCGGCGGCGGTGAGAGGTGGGTTACCTTGCTGCCTCATCGGGTCAGGGTGCTGGTACCGAGCGGTATTTGGGTAACTGAGCAGGTATGTAGTGTTGTGTTATTATGTCTTTCTGTTGCTTGAGCTTTGGTGATGTCATTCTTTTGCCTTGGTCCGGGGAGCTGGCATTTGTGAGTATATCATAGATCGTTATTAGAATATTTCCTTTTGGCACTTCTTGTTTTTCTGTTTCTTCATTTCGGACTTCTCTTGCCTTGATAGCATTCCTCAGCCTGGTCTAGCGTATACAATATTCACATCCAGGTCCATATGTAAATTAAAGGGCGTTATGATGAAGCAAAGCTGTCGGTATTTATGCTATTTCGTCAGGCTTGGCTTTACAATCTACCTTTACCACACGGCCGGAATCTTTAACATAGTTAACAAGGAACCGCAGAAGACCGACACGAACCTTTATAATCTCCCCAGTGAGTGTGTTGACCAGCACCCTTTCTCCTTCCTCAAAAACCGGGCTTGCCCTTGCCCTTGACCTTGACTATGCTCTTGCACGACTTCAAGCACTAAACGACATTGATGTCTCCGACGATGACGAGGTCACTTTTTTGCCGGGTCATGGCCACATTGAGTCTGTTCTGAAGAAGTATATTAGCAACAAATCACGAAATGATTTGTCAAGATTTCATTATGCCTACCGTGTCGCTGGTAAAACAGAGACCACTGAACTCATTTGTGCCCCCCATGACGAGGAACACAATATCGCCCTCGTGGCCCTGGCAGCCGTCAATCGTCATGAGCCCAAGATTCCCTTGAGCACCGCGTACTCGGACTTCCCGAGCAGGCGCTCCATCAGCTCAACATATGGCAAGTGCGGAGCACAGAGAAATGTGGATGACGGACTGAGCCCCGTTTGGGTGACGAACTCGCAGGCCAAGTCGAGAGCGGCTACACACTCCTTGTAGCATCGCATGGATTTCGTGATAGGATCCACAAGAACAGGTGCTTCTGAGCAGCTGACAAAGACCGGCGCAAAGGTACCCGGTGCTGGTGCTTTGAGATTGGCAAATTTCTTGCCCAGGAATGCCTCAAGAAGACGAGCGCTCTTGTGGATGGCGAGGCCGATATTGCTACCATTCCCGTATTCTATGGCAACTTGCGGAAGGGTTTGGTTGCATAGCGAGAGACTTTTGTCACCATAATTGATGAGTAACTGTAGGGTGTGGTCTGTGGACACCATTCGCGCTATTGATACTGATTTGGTTTCGTTTCACATCAATGCAAAGACTCCTCTTAAGTACATATGTATGCTTGGTCTTTACCATATCTTTTAGACACAAACGACGTGTAATCCCAAGGTCTTGATGGATTTCCAACCTACCACTTTCAATGTGTGTGGCTTGCAAAAAGTAAGATCTTTAAGATCACGAGGCTTAGCGTCATACCTAAGGGCCGGGTTGAATACCCTCCACAATTCTTTATCGGGCCTCCAAGGTCATTCATTTTTAACCCACACAGCAGTGTCAGTACTGCCGGCCAGCACTAACGCGACTACTTGCAACCACGCCTGCTTGAACAACGTGTTTCACAATTTGCCTGCAACATAATATGTTTGGAAATAAATATAGGGATACATGTAATACAAGTAATACAAATGATGTTAAGTGGTATGTAAGGCAGGCAAGTAGGTATATGAGTAGGTAGTTGAGTAGAGAAACGTCTTTAGAGGCTATTATTACTAGATGGACCCAAGCCGGAGGCCTGGTAAACAATCTTCGGTACTGTTCAATGTCGCTTTATTTCGAATGACAAATATACTCATGCTCCCCTTTGCATCCCTGCGACACCGCTCTTTCTGTCGAGCACGGTTCTGGTGAGTGAAGCCATGTTGTTATCCAAGCCAAAGAACCAGAACCTAGGGCTCTTGAGTCATGTTCGTCTGCATACTCCGGTGTAATCTGTTTGCAAGCCCGTAGCGGACATATTGGACTCGTCTCCCAACAGCTTATGGGAAAGAAAACGCCGATTCTGGCATTATCGTACTATGAAATAGGGCTTTTTAACATTTAGTGCTAACCATCCTCCTAGGCTCCTACATTGGTAACATTGATGAAAAATATGTGAGAAGACCAACGCTTTCGAATGTTAGACTGTATGTGCACAAGCAAAATGGGATGGATCCCACTTTGAGTACTCAGCTTCCAATGGGTCCCCGACTTCATTGTGTTAATTGCACAACCACTGTATCACTTACTTTCGTCGCAGTACTAAGAAACGGCCTTGCAGGGCCAGCAAGACTGCCACTTACTTGGTGCTAATATGACCCGGGGAAAGTTCCAGTGCAGCTCTCATGCATGTATAGTTTTCTGGACCGCTTACAGGTTAAACATGACCCCGATAAAGAGGAGTCGGTGGTAGTAGTCGCGGAATCTGCGAGGGTTTCATGGGTAGGAAAGGGCGGAACAGGAATCATACCAGATACGTCCTCCTAATCAATACGCATAATATTTTAAGAGGTGTATGATCAAGATAAGTTTGTCGATGACCGCTTTTCCGCTATTCTGGACTACGTTTGTAATGGCTGGAATTTCTACGCTGTGAAAAAGATTTTGAAAACTTAGGAGTTCGAAAGCTAGGTTTTCCCCTCGGTTTAGCCGCTGAATCGGCGAACGGAGTTTCCCCAGCATAAACCTTCGTACAGGAAGGGAACGCGTCACAATGAGCATGTGCATAAAGGGACAAGGTTTTTTGTTGTGCACGTGCGCGGGCTTGGGGGCATCATCATATTCGTCAATCAAAACAAGGGACGAAGTGCACAGTCTGGTGTGCATCGAGGGCTTTTTGTTGAGACGGAGGTTTTTCCCCATCACAAGTCGGTGAGAATTTTCACAGAAATAATGACATTGAGGTAGAACTGGACCATGGAAACATGCCATCAAAATGCAAAGCAAAAATCTGATTGTCATGTTTCTAGGGCGACGTTGAATCCACCCAGTAATAATGACCAGTAATTACTTTCACATACCCTACCAGGCTACCTTCCTACAGACTGCCTACCTACGTTACCTACCACCTCAGTACCTATTCGCCTATCAATGTAAGGTAGCTACCTATGTACCTGCCCGCCTACCTGCCTCCCTACCTACCTAACTACAGGGGTTGTTGCAAATAATCTTGTCAATGGTGGTATCCAGTATAGACATTTTTATGTGGGTTAAAGACGTGATTTTGGTCCGAAAAGAATCGTGATGGCTATTTTAACGCGCCCCTGTTTTGTTTCCCGGTCCCGAAGAACCAGGAAAATGTACATTGGCATTCTAATGCATAGATAACTTTTCAGATTCTGTCTATTGATCGATAACGTAGAAAGAAGTATGCTATCGAAGACAGTTGCCCTTCAATCCGGATCCCCAATAAGGCTATCCAGCGACCACATGGTGATGATCGTCCGCTAGCGCCACGCTGGCGAAGCTAAGCACCGCATGCACCTCACTTAAACGTCAGAGCGTGGGTGCACCTCCCTTACGTAAGCCATGATGATCTCAACATTAGATTCATATTATCAGCCTGTCTAGAAAACGCCGTACCAATGTCTTATAAGCCACAAAAGACAGAAAAGGTCAAGAGGAAACAACTCTAGTCAAATGCGGCCCTGCGACCCGCTTTTTTTTTCTGCGGGTGCAAGCCTCTGGAAATACCAAGGTAGAAAAGCCCAGGTGCCGCCACAACTCATCGCCGACTACCTAATAAGTGGACCCGCCGGTCTATTGCTCGTAGTTCAGGTACTCGCTGGGCGTCGTCGGCCACACGTCATAACCCTCGATTATACTCATCGCCATGCCCCCTTCCAGATGCGTCTGGATGTGGCAGTGCATCAGCCATGGGCCCGGGTCGGACGAGAAGTACCGGACGGCGATCCAGCTCGGCTGCACAATGGCGGGCACGCTCTGGAACGAGTCGCGCTTAGGTGGGTTCTGCAGGTTAAAGCGGCCCGGGTTGGCACGTGCTGCCTCGGCGACCGTGTTCCAGGTGAAGTTGCCCTGTCCCGAGCCGATGAGGTACATGTGCGTGCCGTGCTTGTGCACCGGGTGAGGAGGGGTCGGGAAGGTGGAGGACTCGAAGATGAAGTCGACCCACGTGTTGTTCTTGGTTGTGAGTGTGGTGCTGTCGTCGCGGATGGGGGTGGCCTTGAAGAGCACTGGCTCCGCGTCGTCGGCTGACAGCGGGTAGATGGTGTCATTGAGCGCCCACTTGTAGGCGCTACCGTCGTGGCGGAGCTGCATCTTGAAGGTCTGAGCGACGGTTTGTCCTGGGGGATCGGCAGGGTACTGGCGTTGGTTGTTCTCGCTGAAGAAGTTGACGCCCTGACCAATGGCCTGACCGACGTCGTTGATGTAGGGCGTCGAGCTGGCGCCGTTCTGCTGGCGGCGGACTATGGAGGGGGCCACAGAGCGGCCCTTGACGGTCGTGGGGGTGATGCCACCACCTGATTCGTCGGCCGTCTCGGCAGCGTTTGCCGCAAGGACGCGGACAGTGGCAGTGGCGCTCATCATCTGGATGACGGAGTTGGAGGCAACACGGAAGGTGTAGTCGCCGGGCCTGTCAATCTTGACCAGGACCGAGTAGCGGTCGGCGTTGCTGACGGAGATGCCTTGGACCAGCTGCGGCTGGATGTAGCCACCGTCGACAGCGTAAACGTACATGGGGTGCTCGTCCATCGAGACTGTGGCAGTGACCAGACCAAACGTGCCGATGATGTCAAAGGCTTGCCAGTACTCGCTTGCGCCTGCAACCTGCTTGACTTTGATGACATCTTGTTGACCCTGGGTTGGTGTGCAGACGTCGAAAACCTCCTTGGGAATCGCCGAGAGGTTTCCAGGCATGTTGCGAGCAAAGGTCATTTGAACAGCCTTGGCTGGGAGACATCTGTTTCGGTGATTCTCTGTTAGTGGCGCACTAAATTGAATGGAACGCTGTTTTCAGCTGGTAGAAGCTACTCACCCCTTGTCGGTCAGCTGTTGCATGTTGGCATTGTTCAGGAATCGTCTTTGGATGCCATTTGTAAGCTGATTAATCTTTTGCCGAGACCAGCAGTTGACCTGGCCCTTGCCGTTGACGAGAAGAGAATCATAACAAGGCGTCTCGAGCTTGGAGTCGACGTTTATCTGCCAGGCATCCATAGACTTGAGGTGTCTCCAGTCGGACAGGATGATGGGTTGAACCTTGCGCACGGCGGCCCGCATGGCAGTGAGCTGGGAGGCATTCCGGGCGATCAGGCTCAGCGAGTCCTGGGTATTGTTGTTTGGGTGGATGAGGATACCGCCGTACAAGCCATCATCAATCTGACCGCGGGCGTGGGCGTGATACCAATAGCTGCCGTACTGGTCCGCCTTCCACCTGTAGGTGAAGTTCTTGCCGGGCATGATGTACCGCTGCGTGAGGCCCGGTACGCCATCCGACCAAGGGGTACCTTTTTGCTCAATGCCTGATGTCCAAATACCGTTGGTCAGCCAAAATAGTCCCATCTAAACATGTCTCACATCAGATGATGGGGTGTACGTACCATGCCAGTGGATAGTTGTGTTGAAAGGCATCTGGTTGTTGACGACAATCTCCAGGTTGTCTCCTTGGTTTGCCTCAAGGACTGGTCCCGGAAACTTTCCATTGATGAAGGCCATCTCACGCTCGAAACCATCTGGGGACCCCTTCTCCCAAGTGATGGTATATTCAAACCTGCGGGGCTTGTCGCCGACATCCTCAATCTCGGCAGCCACGAATGGTAGTGCCAGTGGGAGAGCCCACACGAGGCTCTGGATCAGATGCATGCTTTCAAGAGCCTTCTGCTATGCCTGATGTCTTTCGTCGGGTAGTTGTATACTGCCACTTGAGTGAACGAGAAGGACGAGAATCCCCTGCAGCTAAGCCAGCAGTTGGGCAGGAATAGATAGTAGAACGAGAGGTGTGGAATGGCTCTCTTGTCAGCGTAAGCTGCGTGATGGCTGACTGAGAAGGCCGAAAACCTTTGGAGATGGAGCGAGAATGCGAGGTTAAGTATAGGCTCCTGATACCGGATCTTGATGCAACTTGCCTCATCGGGGAGTCGGCAGGTCCATTGGCGAGGGCCGAGAGTCGCCTCCCTCTATGCAGCAGTGGCATGACACCAAGGAGGCTATTTTCGTTGTCATACGCGGGAGAGGTGCCATGGCTAGTACTCCCGTATCTTGGCGTCTTCGCAGCACTTGCGTACCAAGCCACTCGTCCATTCGAACAGATGTCGTCGCCCGAAGACTGCAGAGATCGATTGGCGTGCGTGTCACTGATAGAAAAAAAAAAAAAAAAAAAGATTTGGCTTTCAACGCACGTTAGTGCTGTTGGGCATGGTATTCCTAGGTTGCCACGGCATGCACGATATATGCAGCTCTGCTTAGGCTGCAGGTCGTGCAGTTTTTGTTGGAATTAAAGATTAGCAGACGGTAGAATCGGAGTGTTTTGCCGTGACCGACGCTGATGGACGCGCAGCTAGAGGTCGAAGCTCAGGGGTCTGATCTTTTCGCTTGCCACTTAACACTGGGAAAAATTACGCCAGTCTTGGTCTGAGGATAAACTAAGGGTACACCAAAAGATCTCTGCCATGTCTGGCCGACGAAAAATCCATGTGGCGATTGAAACTTTTTTTTTTTTTTTTTTTTTTTTTTTTTGGCTGTGCATTGTATCATGACAAAAAACTAACAGTTGAGAAAGGTGCATTTCCAATTTTTGGAGTGACTTCTCCGATTCAGACAGCCTGAAGAATGTCTACGGAGGCGATGTAGTCATAGGACGTTGCGTTAAAATTTAAAAGTGAGCACGAGGAAAGAGATCCGTCATTTTGGGACCAATTACGACGATAATATCGTACGGTTGCTAGTAAGCAATTGTTCGTAGCCTGCCATCCGAGGAGTCGTCTAGAGCAGTGCACTTCTCTGCACTACCCATTGCAGATGTTATTAGTGTGGTGTGCAAGCATATCCCGAAAGAGAAAGAAACAAAAAAAGGGTGCTAATTGACCATTTTCTGCAGTCACTTCTACCAGCATTATCTTGTACACTCTGTGCAAAGGGCCTGAAACATGATAGTAAACTTGAAGACGCTGTCAGCTCCGGCTGAGAAGAAGCATCTGTCCCGGCAACTTGGCTATGCGACGCTAGATTAGTTCGCTTCTAATCAACGGCTACTTGCTAGTGGCCGGCTGGGCAATTCCGCTTCAAAGCAAAGACTACTACTAGATAATATCAGCTGTAGATACGTAAATAGATTCACTTGCCTAACGGAAGCATCAATTCGACAGCAAATCTGAGAAGCAGGAGATCAAGACATGAGAGGATATGTACATGTCGACATCCTATCTCGATTCATGAGTGATAGATGCTCTGGAGACAGATGACAGGAGTAGAATACATGCTGGTGAGTGTTGACGAGTGCAGTGTTCGGGCCGTGCTTTGGTTATTCGGGCTGGGCAGCCAAGTCTTTGGGTGTGCACCTGACGCGGCGTCAAATCTTAAGGACCGAGCGCGTCGTAAGAGAGATGGATATTCTCCGCCGTGCACGCCAATTGGTCGCGCGTGGTGTTGGGGGTCAATCACATGCCAAACAAGATAAAATAATTAACTTTATGTTGTACCTAGGAATATGACGGTTGATTTCTGATTGCTTGGTCAATTATAAGCAGCAAGATCAAAGTACATCAAGATAAATAGTAAGTTGCAGCAGATTGTACGATATATTAGACTCCGCAGCCAGCGGTTGGATAGATGTAAGCACCTTCTCCGCTGAGCAGCGACTTTGACATAATCGGACTAAAATTTTGGTTGGGTTAAATTTTGATCTGGTGCCCTGCTGTCGTTACTTGCAAGCTTGATATGCGGCGGTGGGTAAGTTTTTTCCTACGATGTCTAGATCTAAATGAGTTGATGGAGAGAAAAGTTGAAACATTCACGACATTGGACTGGTCCCATGTTCAATTTCCTTTTCTGGTCAACCGTGTTCGGTGGCGGGGAAATTGCCCAGGCTGAAGTAAAACTAGACGAGAATAATCTGTTGTTACTCGTGTCACGTTGGCAAAGTGTACAACATATTGACAACTATGTGCCAGAACAGGTTGCCAAGACAATTAACTACTTGCGATTCAAACAGAGCGAGGCCGAGACTGACAGATCGAGCGACAGACAGCTGATTCAGTATTCTACAATCCAATAAATCCCGTCTTGGTGGGTTGCATCTTATGTTGACAGATAACAGTTGAAGCTTGGTCAGCCACTGTCTGTCTGGTTGTTTCCAGGGCACTTTCCGTCATTTTGGTGGGGTGCCTTCCTATCGCGTGGAAGACGCTGGTGGGGTTATTTATCACGTGGCAAATTGAAGGAAAAGGTTTCCTGCAGGCACTCACTCTGATTGTCAAACATCAGTCAATTGCAATTGACTCAATCCCAATTTGCCTCCTTCACCAATCACAGCACAGTCTCCCACGTCAGTCTCGCAAGAATGTGCTCTAGAGCGTTCTCATACTCGGTAGATCTTCGACTGCAAAAATCGTTGCTGGTCTTGTTTTCGTAATCGACACCGGCAACTTTGAGCAGAATGCGAGCGCCAAGATGTCCTGCAATTCGTTTCAATTGGGTTCCGAATGCCAAGTCGGAAAGGCAGGCGAGAAGTCGCAACAAGCTTCGAAATCGACCGATGCCATCCAATTTTTCTTACGAAGCTGGGCAACGAATCTCGGCAACGCACCTGTTCAACTCGGCATCCAGTAAAGAAAAGGAACGCGCGGTGATGATGACCTCTGGGTCCCATTGACGGCAGATAATAACTGTGCTGGCCAAGGTACCTTGCTATCTTAGGAACGAATCGCTGCCAAGATTACCTTGCGTGCCAGGACGCGGCTATCCCGTTGGGTACTCCACTAATGTTTGACGCTCTGCGCTGCGCGCTGCACTTGACTGCATACCTAGGTACCTAAGGTAGTTAGTTGCTTGGGCATTTTAGCTGCGCCGGAAACTGGGCGCTTGTTGACTAGTTATTTTGATGGTATTGGCATATATGCTTATATGGGCTTCCCGCTTTTGCTTACATTTTGCGTCGATTGAGGTCAACCAGTCGGATGCTGGATGAGGAATCCCGGCGCCCACATTCCAATCGTACGCACGGGCAAGAAGCAAGGCTTTACGGATTATATTCAGGAATTTCAGGTGCTAATCTGTTATCTTTTGTTGTTTGGCTCCTTGTGGCAGTTTCCTTATTTCTTGACTCTTTTTCATCCTTCTTCCTCGTCCGGCCTCAGCCACGCATTCGCATTCTTTGCAGGTATATCTGGTGCTTTCCCGCAAAAAAAACAAGTGGTGGCCACAACCGTCCTAAGTATTTCTCCATCAAGTCCGAGAAATTCGTTGCCACCTACAGCCAACATCAATCGGATTGTCCAAATCCTGCGGACTATCCCCATTTGTCGGCAGGCACATGTCAGACCATTCCTAGTCCTTGAAGGCAGATTGACAAAGCCCCCACTGCATCCAACATCCCACTGTCCCGCCTCTGTGCAATCATATATGATGGTATATCTTGTTTCATTGACTCGTACCACATGTCCCCCAGATCCCATTCGACTTCCTCTCCATGTCCAGAACCTGCCCGAACATGTTTCTGCTTTGTTTCGAGTATGGTGGTGCACACATTCCATCCTAGTCATGCTTACGGGTTCCCCAGCTCGCAACCTTCAGCAATTCCAACAATTCATTTGCTTGCAGTTCGGGGATTTGTTGCGACTTTGACATGCTTTCTCATGTCACCCGACGCTCTGGCCGACTGTTCTCGCGACCAACGATTGATCGTGGTGCTCGTGAGTAGTCGATCTACTTTATTTCGGCTTGCACATCATACCTCCGCGCCAGGCAGCCTAGCCCAGAACTTACGTGAGTCAT
Organism: Pyricularia grisea; assembly: GCF_004355905.1. NCBI lineage: Eukaryota > Fungi > Ascomycota > Sordariomycetes > Magnaporthales > Pyriculariaceae > Pyricularia > Pyricularia grisea. Next base: position 643,849 of record NW_022156716.1, read on the forward strand.
CTGACAAGCAAACTGGATCTGACAAGAAAACTGGGAAACTTCATTTCTGCCTAAAGCTGTCATGAAAAGTCTTGACTGTTCGCGAAGCTCGCTCACGTCAATTTTACGTCAAGTTAGAAGCAAATTAACGTCAAACTAGCATCGTCTGCAAGATTAACTCAAGTGAGTTTGCACTAGTTCTAGTGTCAATCATTCTTGGGTTTTGAGCCGCAGGATCAAGAGTTCGCATTCATCGGGCAAAATATGCAATAGTTTGTATCTTCCGAAACAGGCTTTGGCTGGCGGCCGTCATATCTTTCATGGTTTGATATGAGCATCTTCATACCTACACCTTCCTATCACTTACACTTCGTTACCCCAAACCACCTCTGTTGGCTATAAACGTCAGCCAATCAATTTACATGTGTGCAATCTGGGGCTTGTCTTGGATTGCAATGCACAGTAACGCCCTACATGCTAGCCCTAATGTCACTTGCGCGGACTTTGGCATCTTTTCAAGCGAGAAGGTGGCACCTCAGGTGGTTAAATTCTTGCCCCCTGATCGCCCGATCTGCCCACTGTCTGTATACTTTGTCAGATGTTTGGCGCCAGTCCATTTCTGATGGTTTACAAGGGCTATAATGGGATCAAACGAGCGACTGAGACACCAGTCGTGATACCTCAAGGAGGGCTGAAAGCGGAGTTTCCCTAGTCATCTCCGCGGTCAAGAATTTCTTTCTTGGCACCCCTTACGCAGGATTATGCTTTCGCCGACTAGTCCAAAAAGAGAAATAAACATTTGTTGACTTGGGATGGGTAATGGCTCAACGCGCAAATGGAAGAAGAATTTGGAGCAGAGTTCAGGAACAGTTTTACACGCGTTAAACCAAGTTTCTTTAGCTTAACTTCACGTTTCCTACTTGGGATAAAGGTGATTCTGAACTGAATCGTCCTGATAGCTGTTGATCGTACCCACACCTGTCCTTGCAGGAGCAAGGTCATGCTTACGGGCTAAATGATTCTCTCAGTAAGCCCTCCTCTTGGCCAATCCCGTGACATGATGGCTAGTAAACCGAGAGAGCATCCTTGGCATCTGATAGTGGTAGCGAGGCACCGGGTTGCTAACCTTGTTCTGGTTGCCATGGGACCCAAAACTAACCCAACATGGCAAGTAGTTAATTAATCAAGATGTGTGGAAGAGCCTCATTGCGAATGACCAATCTTTACAAACGTGGCCAACGTCCGATCACCATGTCTTGGCAGGGACCGGACCGGGGCAACAACGATCAACGACGTTCGCCGCGGCGCCACTTTGCTATATGTCGGGGGCGATTGACGGGCGATTAACTCGCCTCCCTGTTTCGTAACGCCCCAAGCGGAATTTGGGGAGAAGGAAATGTCAGGTCCTTTTGTTTTGGGCAATCCGGAATCTCGTGGGAGTATCAGCTTCCTATGACACCTCTTTCGTCATGTCATGTACGCCCCTGCTCGAATTTCATTTTTACATATCTGTTTGAGTATCAGCTCCCACTGCCCTCATCTTTGTAGCATAACCGCCGTTTGCGCTTGGTTCACCGTCTCCACTCCGGTGGCTTGGTTCACCACCAAGCAGCTAGCCAGTGGGTAAAAGAAAGAGAGAAAAAAGAAACACTTCAAAAGACCATGGCGCCTCTCAACGAGACGTTACGACAGCGGGTTCAAGGTCATCCCCATGTGAGGCTCAACACGTCAGGCCTCTCCTTTCCAGAGTCCTCCCCATTTAATAACTCCGACCTTGAAGGCTTCGTCCTGCTGGATGACATCAATTCCACGGCTGGTTTTGATGAAAGGGCGGTACGAGAGGTGGAGACTGGCCTCTGGGTTCTCGTTACCTTGTCGGCGCTGTTTCTTAGCTTGAGATTGTATTGCAAACGCAAAAATCCCACCTCCAAACTCCGCTGGGAAGATGCTGTCCTGGCGGCATCATGGGTTAGTTCCAGGAACCCTCTTGCTTTGTCCAACGTTTTTTTTTTGTTGAACTGTACTGTCCTCAAGTGGCAAATGAATACTTGAACCCTTTAGCTGACGGACCCTTGATTATGATAACCACCCTGATTAAAGATGATGCTTATACTCAACGCGGCCCTCGCGACCCTCCTCATACATATGGGGCTGGGCTCACCAGACTTTGCCCTCACGCCCGACAACATCGAGGACGTGGTACTCCTGGGGCTGTCTTCTCTCACCACGGGCATCGTGGCGCAGGCGTGGTCCAAGACGTCCTTTGCCATGACGCTCCTCCGCATGACCGAGGGCTGGTGGCACAACGTCGTCTTGATCTCCATCGTGACGGTCAACGTCTTCTTTGGCGTCTCTGCCGCCCTCTTCTGGGTTGGGTGCGACCCGATCGAGAAGAAGTGGAGGCCGTTGATGCCAGGAAAATGTGACGATGGTGCGCTCAGCCGCGCGGCTACTTTTGGGGTCATCGTGAGCGGTAAGCTATATCCTCTCCACGAAACAAAGATTGGTGGTCTGCGCTGCTGGTGCTTGGGAGGGACGTTGAAGCGAGCAATGTGGCTAATGTTTTCTTTTGTGGGTGTTCTATATCGGTTAGTCTATTCCGGTCTGGTCGACATCTTATTAGCTATTTTACCATGGCCCATCTTGCTCAAGTGGACCAAGAAGACTTCCTCAGACCAACATCTATGTAAAAGGGAGAAGATTGGCGTCGCCATCGCCATGAGTATTGGCATATTGTAAGTACAGAGCTTGTTACACCTTTCGCTTGTGCTAAACATTAAATAGAAAAGGATACAAAACCGCCCAAAAAGAAATAACACAAACAGAAAAGAAAAAAGAAAAAAAAAGACTCGCTAACATCAACCTCAACAGCGCCGGCATCACTGCCTTCGTCAAAGCCAGATACATGACTTCCTTTTACAACATCAGCATAGACCTGGGCGACGACGTGGGACGTCTGACGACGTGGTCGGCGGCCGAGACCGCCGTGACCATCATGGCGACGAGCATCCCGGTCCTGCGGGTGCTGGTCCGCGACGTGGCCAACAAGGAAGGCCGGCGGCTCGCGTCGACGCTCGCCTCGTCCCGCCTGGCCTACCACCCAAAGCGGACCTCGAGCTTCGTCTCGCAAAAGAGGCCGCTGACCTCGCCGCCGTCGCCGACGCCCACGACGCCCTCCACCCCGAGACCCAGGTCGCTGGTAGAAACCCACGACGACGTCTTGGTGCCCCGCGTCGCGGCCCCGTCGCCCACGGTCAAGCATTTCAGCAGACCGTTGCCGCTACTGCCGTATCAGAAGGAGGATAGGTCGAGGGTCCGCCGCGAGGGGTGGTATGTCCTCCGCGAGAACGTGGGAGGCGGCGCGGGAAGTAACCGGGGTCAGAGTGCGGACGGTGCTGTAGGCTTGGTCGGCAGGGCCCTGTCCGGAGAGGACCCCCAACGGAGCAGCAGGGGTGTGGGGAGCAGAAGGGAACGTGCAAGCGAGGGTCATAATATCGGGGCGGTCGAGAAGCGAAGGTTTCCGTCACTGTAGTCACTGCTGCTCTTTTGGTTCAGGGGGGACGGGTAGCTGGGGATCCACCGTCAGAGATTCCCTGGTTAGTGAGTGCTATGTGCTATTTTGCATGTTAGAATTGTGGCGGTGTTTTGTTATCATGTTTTCGAGCAAGCATAGATACCAAATTGGACACTTTTTTTTCAGGGACATGACATGCTGTCAATGTTAGTATTGTGTCAGTAGCAATCGAAGCCGAAAGATGGACGGATTGGTTTTGTATGGAAGCTGGGCCCAGCTTGAGATGACTTGAAGGCGTTTTTTCTTTGTCGTCGGCACCGTGGATAATGTGTTGACGACAAGCTCAATCGCCAAGTCTTGGCCAGACTATATGTATCTTTTCACCCGAAACAACGATGCTTCCCAGCAAGAGGTCTAGGCTCGGCCAGTCACTGAAAGAAACTGCTTCGTATAAGGTGCATGTCGTGCTCGGATATTGTCCAATTTCGATGAAAACGTGTATGCTGTTTTTTGGTGTTTTTTTTTTCTTTTTCTTTTCTTTTCCTTCTTTTCGTATTCGCCCCCTCTCGAAGGCATCTCTTTCTATCATTCTCTTCTTTTCTATTTTCTATTTTCTCTCAATATTTCGATCACAAAGACTAGCTCAGTCCGAGCTGGTTAACTGCCGACGGATCTCACCTGACAAGAACAAAAACAAGATAATTACATCAGCTTTGGATCTTATATCTCCGCAGCAAATCACCAAAGCTGCTTGCTAATTTGCACCAACCGGGCCGGGCGGTGGGGAAAAAACGGGATGAGATGTCGGGAAGGATCCTTTTCTCTATTCTTCTTTTTCTCTTCTTTCCAAGTGCCCGATCATTGTGAATTGAGTTTTTCTTTTCCCACTATGTACGTCCTTTCTTTGGTTTTTTTCCCCCTCCATTCACATCGTCGTTTTGCCTTTTGCTCAGCGTCTCAAAGAATTCCATTCGCCTCATTGCTACCCTGCAGTCTGGGCCAAACTCGTCCAAGCTCTCCCCGTGCGGGGGAGAGAAAAACAGAATGACTGCGCCCTTGTAGGGCCGTATAGTTTGAGACGGCGCATACGCTCGGCTTTGGGGAAAGAGGGGAAACACTAAAGGGACGACGGGACTTGCGGGCTGTCTGTGGCAGGAGCTGTTGCTTCTTTCTTTTTTTTTCCCTGTACATTGTTGAAATACTGTATCGTAAGCAGATGAGCGGGGAATGCTGCGAAGAAGACTAAGCAGCTCAAACCATCTCAAAGCTTTAGAGTTTGGGCCTTACAGGCGGGGAAGAGCTCCCGTTGATCTTTTTGACCGTTAGTACGTTTAGAGAGGGGAAAAGCCACATACCCAGCGGGGCTATGCTCCAAGAGAGATGGGGAATTTCGTTTTTTTTCTTTTTCTTTTTTTTTTTTTTTTTGACAACGAGGGGTTCGTTGTCTTGTCTTTTCATCGGCTGCCAAGCCGAGATCTTGAACTGACAGTGCTGATGTCATGGCCAGACCTATACGAGTTGTTTTCTCCTCACGCGGGGGACATCAAGTTGTTGTTTTTTGTTGTGAGTCTTGGCATATAGAGTTTAGTATAGACGAACGGCGAAAGTAGCGAAACATCAAAAGACAAAAAAAGCAGAGGTAGCTAGGTCTAGTCTTGCAGTAATCCGTTTACGCGTCTACTGTATATTTTGTTGGGACGCTGAAAAACTATATCTCAGATTGAAAACACATACAGTGTTCAACCCTCAATTACTGTCCTGGCTAGCCTGTGTCTTTGTCGTCTCGGTGGTCTTTTGCGTTTGCATTAAAGTCTGGAACCTGAGGGACCCTTTCCGGAATGCGGAGAAGCTTCAGGAGCTTTGACCCATCTGATCTTTGCTGCCGGTGTGGTCCTATGTTTGTCATTGACGGATCGGGAAAGCCTCAGACAAGGTGGTGTGCTTACAACGGAAAAGGGGTCTTGATTTGCACAAGAAGTTTTCCTTCTTGTTTCTCGAGCTTTGGGCGCTTGCCGGCGTCAAACATGCACCTACCTCATGCCAGTACCTTACCCATCAAGCAGAAAAAGGGTGCGTTGCTTTTCTTCATGCATGTAGCTTTGACAATGCAGCAAAAAAGGGTCTTTTTTTGCCATGTGTGAAGAACAAGGTTTTTTCGGTTTCTACATGGCTTTTTTATCCGTCGTTGGCGAGAAGTCCAGACTCGGACCGCAATGCCATCCAACAGCTGTACAATAATGCAAACCGCACAAGGTTTTTTTGTGTTTGCATTGCAAGAACCCAAAAAGAATAGACAAACGGGTCCCCCGCTCATTGTCGTGCAGCAAACTAAGGCTTCGAATAACCAAAAAAAAAAAAAATCCCAACAAATACGGGCTCCTCACTGTTCCGTGTTCCGATTTGCTCGAGTGCGGGATCTGGGCTGTCTGGATGAAGCCGCAACGGTCCAATCAAATCGAAACCGCGCCGCCCGAACGCTGCAGATACTCACTTGTTGTGGGATCTCTGTTCATTTACTCTCATTGGCATCACAGTGCAAGAGTGCATCTTTCGGTCTCGAGCCCGCTTTGGCTTTTTCTTTGTTTTGCTTCCGCCGGGTTCCCCTCCCGGCCCCCCTCAAGTCGGAGTAAGCCGAGCAAAAGAAAAACAAAAAAAGAAAACCGACAAGGGACTAACAGTATGGAAAATTCACTGTGGCAATGCTGTTCGGAATATGCCCAGACGCGAGGTGTTACGGCCGTGGGAACCCGTTTGAGTTGGAAAGGATACTTTCCTGACGGCATGGATCGGTGAGCAAGCCCACTTGGACGTGCGGAGCATGGGGAAACGCCCCCTTGCGTCTGGAGGAATGGATGGAGCTTACTGTGGCTCTAGAAGGCGAAGACGAAAGATCAGGGTTAGGATATGTCTCGTTGACAGTGAAGGATTCCAAGTATTTAAAGGGGGTCAATCACGCCATCGAAGTCACCAAAGTCCTTTTGTATCACATCAGCCTTCATCTAGCAGTCAAACGAACATCAGTAGTTTGACTCTTCACAACCTTAACACAAATTCTACTTCTCTCAGACTTTGGGACAAAACCCCCAAGGTCACTCACCTCACCAAGCTTCCCAGCTTCTTCCCTTCACCATCAACATGGGTGACATGAGCCGCTTCCCTGAGTCCTCTGGCCGCCAGGTCTCCATTGACCCTTATGCCCTCGTCTCGGCCATCATGGGCAGCCAGGTCCGCAGCGGGGAGGCTTCGACCGTGACGGAGCGCGAGTATGACGACCTCGCCGAGCTCCGACGTGGCGATGAGCAGAACGATGAGGAGGTCGACATGAACGAGGGCCGCGGCCCCCGTCCTGACCAGCCACCCAGGAACATCTGCATCGGCGCGGCCAACCCCTACGCCATCGTCGAGGCCATGCTCGGCCGCCGCATCGACAAGTACAACACGCAGGTGACGGAGCTCATGGCCAACGTGCTCCAGACCGACTACGACGAGCTCTTTGACATGAAGCACCACTCGCTGCTGTACGCCGGCCTCAAGCTCAACGAGAGGGAGCGCAGGGCCGAGCGCTTCTCGGAGAAGGACATGAAGATCCTCGACGAGAGGGACCTCGTCACCCCGGACCTGTCGCGCGTCCAGCGCATCAAGGACCTCCAGCGCATCGGAATCGATGACGTCGAGAACATCAAGGTCAAGGTCGCCAGGCTTCAGAACGGCAAGCTCAGGTTGGTGCTGCACGCGCACCAGCTCGGCAGGACCGTGACCAACAGGGACGTGACACGGTCCCTCAACGACCTCATCACACCGTTCCGCCGCCACCAAGGCGACAGGAGGGGAGGTCGGTGGACGCCGCCCAACGGATCGTGGCGCGACATGTACGACTACTTCTTCCAGATGTTCAACCGCAGGCTGGTCGAGGACGTCAACATGTTCCGCATCGGCAAGGAGTACAACATGAACGCACTGGGTCAGATCACCGCCAACACCAGGCCCTTCACCTCGTACAACCGCTTTGATGACCCGCAGCAGGGCTGCAGCACCAACAGCTGGCTCATCGCCGCTCTCTTCTCCGTCTACTGGTCCGACCCGTGCTCCATCAACCGCGACACGCGCCTGTACGGCGGCAGCAACGACCGCCACCGACGTCACGGCGGCGGCAGGCGGTCGGAAGAGGAGGAGGATGAGTACGAGAGGCGGGTGTTGAGCATCAAGTTCCACGACAAGGGCGGCGAGAACAACAACAAGACGCAGATCATCGACGTCAACTACGAGATCCCCATGAACAACTCCAACAACGAGCCTCTGTACTGCCGCGCTTCCGACGGTGCCGACATCTGGCCATCGCTGTACGAGAAGGCGTTTGCCAAGTGGATCACGGGCACCGACAGCGACCAGCCCGACATCACGCAGACGCACTGCGGCGACCCCATCAAGGCCATGGCTCAGATCAACGGCCGCGAGCCCCAGTACTTCCAGTGCGAGAGGCACAACGCCACCGACCTCGTCGGCCTGGTCCGCCACAACAGCGTCAACTTCAAGACCATCAACCCCATGACCGCCTTCACCCACGCCACCGGCGACCAGTTCCGCGGCGCAAACATCGTCGCCAACCACGCCTACTCGGTCCTCGGCTACGCCATCCTCGGCGGCCGCCAGTACATGGTCCTGCGCAACCCGTGGGGCGTCTCTGAGCCCGAGGGCCTGAGCAGCTACCCGGGTCTCGTCTCCCGCATCGACACCGACTTCTGGACCCCCTCTGCCCTGCTCGACCACGGTGGTCTGTTTGCCCTTGAGGCTGAGGCATTCAAGCGCTGCTTTGCCTACATTGGTGTAGCCAAATGAGCCATTGTCCAAGTTGGGCTACCGCTTGAAGTATTGGAATAATGGTTTACTGGGTTGGGTATTGGATGTTTATTTTAATTTTTTTGCTAGGTTTGGTTTGAGTTTTTTTCAACCAAAACAAAAGTTTTCCCTGGGAAAGGAAGGGATCAAAAAAAAAAAAGGGTTTGGAAAAGTTTGGCAAAAAGAAATATCTCCCCGTCACTAACTTAAATGTATCTACTTGACAGCTGTTGTTGAGATGGTATTTGGGTATGGACTGGGTCAGCCTTGATGGGATCTGGTCAAGTCGGTTAGCTAGTAGTCTATAGCTTGAATCTGACGTCCTCTCCTTAATTTGTTCTTTCGCGATTGTTGTTGCGACTCGAAGTGGGACATGGACAATACAATCCAGATTCAGTACACAGCACATTTAACTTGTGATGTCAAAAGATACTTGACCAGTATTCAACAGTAACTGTGACTCCCATGAATATATAGCGAAAACCCCGCACTAGGGAGCGCGAGTCGAGGGTTGTAAGTGGGGTTTATAGTCAAATTCGACGCCAAGGATCTGATATGGAGGTGGAAGCCTTGGAGGACGCCTGTGTTAACGACTTAACATGCCTAGGTACTACCTGCCTATTTAATCACCATGCTACGTTGAGAAAAGAAAAACTAAACAACATCTTAGCCAAGGATATAGATTTATTACTCTTTAAAATACCTACTCCCCTTCGGTTGTTTTCGTATCTTCGCATCCCTGAATAGGACGGGCCTTTTCAATTACAACTAGACTCTAGCCCTGCAACTCGTGTTCAATATTCGGCGAACTCCAAAAATCCCGACAAACCTTGATCCGATTTCCCGCCTTTAACCCCCGAAAACGGACCTCCCCATACGATCCCCCGCATTTCTCACCCACCACTTGTTCCACAGTCCCACATCCGATCCTTGCTCCAACCACAAAACCACAAAGTGTCTACGGAGTTACAAACCGAACCACACCGTAACCAGTTCCCCGGCTCCGCGCCTACCAGACCACAACGCGACACGCGCCCCCCGATCCCGAATTTGTTTTGTTACCCCTGCCATGGGCGATTTCTCCAGACTTAAAATCAACCAAGATCTCCTTCCAAGATTATTCCCGTCTTTATGTTTTCAATTCTTCGTTGTTAGTGGACTGGTCAATATAGAAAAAGAGCAAAAAAAAAAAAAAAAAAAAAAAAAAAACATAAACTCGGATTTCTGCAGAAAAGAAGTTCCGCTGGGAAAAAAAAAACACCGATAGCCAAGAGGACACACTACACCAAACCCAACCATGTCAACCCCAACCAAACCAACAATCCTCATAACCGGCGCATCGGGCATGATCGGCCCGCTGCTTGCGGCCCGGCTCCTGGCGACCGACACGCACCGCGTCGTGCTCACCGACGTCGTGACCCCGACCGTGCCGGCGTCGGCCGCGCACCCCGAAAACAGCGTCTGCATCCAGGCCGACCTGACCAACCAGGCGTCGATGGAGGCCCTCGTCGCCGCCAGCCAGCCCCTGGCCGCCGCCTTCGTCTTCCACGGCATCATGTCGGCCGGGTCCGAGGCCGACCCGGCGCTGGCCCTGCGCGTCAACTTTGACGCCACGCGGTCACTCCTCGCGCACCTGTCCGAGACCAACCGCGGCCTGCGCGTCGTCTACGCCAGCTCCAACGCAGTCTACGGAACGCCGCTCCCCGAGCTCGTCACGCCAGACACCACCCCGACCCCGACGGGGACCTACGGCGCCACAAAGTACATGTGCGAGGTCCTGATCAACGACATGACCCGCCGCGGCTTGATCGACGCCTACAGCGTGCGCTTCCCCACCGTATCCGTGCGGCCCGGCGCCCCATCCAACGCCGCGTCTGCGTTCCTCTCGGGCATCATCCGCGAGCCGATGGCGGGCTTGCCGTGCGTCGTGCCCATCACGGACAGGGAGTTCCGCGCGACCTTGTGCACGCCGCGGGTCTGCGTGGAGAATCTGGTCAGGGTGCTGGGCTGGCCGGCGGACAAGCTGCCGTCGCACACGCGCGCGCTCAACTTCCCCGGCATCGTGAGCAGCGTGCAGGAGCTGCTGGATGCGCTGGGCAGGCATGGCGGGGAGGACAAGGTCGAGCTTGTGAGCTTTGAAGAGGACGAGGTTAAGGCGAGGTTGTTGAGGAGCTGGGCGTGGAATCTGGATTATTCGAGAGAGGTTGGTTTGGGGCTCGCGCAGGATGAGAATACGGATCAGTTGGTGAAGGAGTATGTTGAGAGTTTGAAGAAGTGAGGTTTTTTTTGTTCCGTGGTGGTGTTTCTTTGCTATTACAGAACAGAAGAGTAAGCGACCTGACGGCATCTCATGGCATTGTGTGCGGTAGCGATGGATAGGATAGGCATTTTGCTCACATTTATATACAACGATACCCGTACCCAAAAGCCTTCAAGGTTGCCGTATACGGTGGAAGACATTGGTCTTTTTAGTTGTGAACTTATAACCCTACATTGTGAAGAGCGATTTGATGAATCCTAACAATATGCCTGCAGTGGTTGCCCTAGCTACACACGCGGACTCCTCGTGTCGGCGTTGCTAAATGCGGCCTTGTACCCTTCGACTATACTTGCAAACTTGACCATGGCACCTATCATTTCATCGTATTAGATCTCACACAGAAGATTTTAATATTCAAAGATCTTTCTATAAAAAAAGAAAAAAAAAGAAGAAAGAAAAGAAAAAACCATTTACACGAATTAACATAAATGATTACGCACGAAAGGATAACGGGCATTTTCTCGATTCCGTATTTAACATGGAAATAAAATCGTACCGATGACTTAAAAGATATGTAACATATAGAATATAATCAGATACGTCTTAACACTATCCCTGAAAAGGATTGTATGATTAAATGTGCAAAAGCCCAGTGCCAGCGTTCATATTTCATACGTTGTGTGGTAATTAGAAATCTAAAATAGCTTTATTTGGTCCCGCTCGGGTTTGCTACAAAACCCGAAAGATGGGGTAAAGCCCCTGGTGGGGATAAGTTTCGTTGTTTGAAGTTTGTTTTAAAATTGTTTTATTCACCCTTGTACTTCAAGTATCTCGGGTTCCGACGGCGAGACATACTGCCCGAGGACGCCATTAAGGAAATGTCCAAAATACATCGCTCTTTATGACTCCTACATAACTCTTACACCTCCCAAATCAACCAACCGGCTGGATGTCAAATTCAGTTTCTGGTTCCGTCGCTGCAGACGCAGACGCACGTAGAACTGCAGCCCGAGGTTTTGGAAGCTCCTCCGCACTACGCTGTGTCAGCTTTCATGTCGCAATTGTCCGGCTGCATTTTCTATCTGCTGATCTGAAGAGAGGGGAATATCTTACAGTCTGTTCGCAAAATTCAGTGGATTGACAGTTGTTGCCCGGGTAGTTGGACTGGCAGAACGGGATAGCGCCTCGTGCTTGGATTCCCGGGATACCAGCGGCCAGAACTGCAGTGCCTGCGCCGAGGTAGACGAGAGACAGAATGGTAGAGAACTGCATGGTTGCGAGAGAAGAAGCGGATTGCTGTAGAGGTAAGCAGATAAGTGTTCAGTGGAATGAATGGAGTTCGTTGGGTTGATGCGGTGAAGAAACAAAAACTATAGCTAAGCAGTCGAGAATCACTACTTTCTTTATACACTGGCGGGCTACCGATGATCCAACCTCCCTGTAAGGGGCGAATGATTAACCTTTCATTTTCCCAGTATAGTGGGTCGATGATCTGACTTGTACACTCCTTGATGCAATGAAATGTGTTTGGGTAATCCCAGAAACCGTTTCCGAGTACATGAACCGTTCACAGTTGAGATTCACATATCTCTCCGGGGGTGCAAGGGCAGCCAATGTAGCATCCGTTAAGTGGGAGACGAAAGACTAGGGGCTGCAAGCATCTTGTGTAAAACATTACCGCGAATGGAGGATGTAAAATGTAGAAAATTGCTAATATGTGAAGGTGTCCACGGTCAAAATGATGGTTCTTGACCATTTATAAATAGGTGCTTTGTGCAAAATGTTACGCGTTGTGAAACATGGTGAGTAGGGGCGTTCTTTTTGGTACGTAGTTTTGGGTGACTATTCTCCAAAATTTTATAGTCCCTTTTTTCTTATCCCCCACTTGCCGTGTCAGAGACTCGTCGAAAACGCACCGCTTCCTTATCAAATTCGCGGCNCCCCACCAGATATAAATTACCGTAGTAATGATTACGGCTTTACGTGGGGTTTATGTTGATCTGTACCTTCGCTTGACTGTAGATAGAGTTGTTCTCCCGAGCTGCAATGCCTTCGCCAAACTCCACATTTAATCCTGCCACATGTCGTATTAATTTAATTTGCACGATTCAAATTCCAATTTGACGATCAGTTACCACGTAGACCAACAGGCAATGCCGTCGGATATACAAGGGGTCCGTACGTAGTAAACCCAATCGGCAGTAAATTAGTAGGTGTTTTATAGACGGCAGTCATGTATTACCACCACGTGCGCGGAATTCCGAAATCCATGTTCGTCAACCAAACGTCCTTCATAACTATGAAAGCTGGCACTGGAAGCATCCCTGGCATCGCTCCAATTACTCTAATCTATGTTGACGTCGAGGTCATTCCGGCAGGTTTATAAAATTGAGTCTGTTCAATCAAGTGGCACTATACATTTAGCTGTTAGACTCACGGTTACGAGTTGTTCTGATCATCCCTATCAGACTTGTGGTTTTGTACTTCTTTCGCTTCACAACTTATACAAACTGTACCGGGACGATATGTGAACAACTAATTAATAAAGCCGCAGAACTTAGTGACTGTGCTGAAATCGTAGAATGGCCAAACTCCGTGCTTTCCTTTTTTCTTTTTTTTTTTTTGGAATATTACGCCAGGACTACCTTTACGTTTCTGGTTTATAGCTTAGAATTGCCTTTACTGCTTGGCGCCTACGTCTGAATCGTTTCAATTAAACGCCCCGGTTTAAACCTCCACAAAGGTACTCTAAAACGATGTTTTCCCGAACACCATTTCGACTTTTTCACCAAAATCGGCACAGGCTGCGGTTCGCACCAGCGAGCGGCAAGTCCAACCTCGGTGGTGGTGTTGTTAAAACCCCGACCACGTCGCTTTCGCGGTGGGGAAACCCAGCATTGTTATTAAATAATCGCCCGCCCCCCCACCATCGGCTGGACCGCACCACATTACGCTATCGCCTTGTCCCCTAGCCCCAGCAGGCCCTTTCCCTGCCCGACCGGCCCATCGTTATTAAAACTTGGACGTTGCGGGTGAGGCTACGCCCCGCCGAATGTCGGGCGGCCATGACGTCAGTCGGTCTGGGCGACTTTATTACCGCGCGAGGTACTGGCGGCACTAGCTAGGGACGAGGTTCCAGGCTTGGGAACATGGTGAAAGTAGGGGTTAAGTCGGTTGAAAACAGGCTACGGTTGCTGGATGTGCGTTTGCTAGGTAGAACAAGTCCTGTCCTAGAATGTTTTTCGTGGTGCTTTGCCTTGGGTAGTAAATTAGACGAGTTGTTAATAAAATTGCCGTACGTGACTTTTATGGACCAGTAGAAGGAGGATGTGAAACGTGAGTGGACTTGATTGCGCATTTGCACATCCAATGTAGATGGAAATCTATGTGCAGACCTTTAATTTCATCTCCGACCCACAAATAAACCGCAGTCCTGCTTTTTACTGCACATTATATAATCAGCCACTCAAATTCCTAACCCAGCCTGTTAAATACTTAGACATCAATCATCACATATGCCTCTTTATAATCGCGAATCTCCCACGCTATATTATCCCCTCCTTTTAATAACTGCGCTGTAAGCTGGCTTTTTTGCAATTAAATCATGAGCTTATAACTAACCAGAGTTTTCCAAAATCTCACCAAAGTTCAACCCCTTTTTTTTATCAGTAGAACCCCGGTTAAAACATATTTTACAATTGTAAAAAGGAAAAATATAATAAAAGCCCAACTTCTGTGCAGTCTATTATAGAAATAAGTATTACATGTTAATATTAACTACGTGCTTGAAAGTTCGGAATAACACATCCATTGAAAATCTCTTATAATTAATCCACTGTAAATATTGTTGCCGAATATTTCCCGAGTTTCACATTAGATAATTTTTGTATTTGGGCTTTATTCAATGTATAAAGAAAAGCCATATAAGTTATACTTTTCTTATATTTGCACATCCAAATTGTAGTTTGGAAAGTTGATAATGCGATTTACATTTAACCCTGTATAAATTGCAGTTTTTGAACATTTATACTTATAAGAACAAATGGAAGATATTTGTAGCTTGTCCGAGATGTAGGCAAAATAAACGGGCTTTTACGTCCCTTGCAAATCATATACGTAGTCTGTATATATGTTTGCAAACTTTAGAACCTTAACTCGAAGAGGGATAAATAACTATTGATTTGCTGCGGCTACTGGCAAAGGCGTGCACATTATGCGACAGGCTTGCTCAAGCCCCTCTCTACCCTCTTCATCAGACTTGTATAAATGACCAATAAGTCCGTAACACCACTGCATACATGCTCGATAGTCATCAGCTCCGACTATTCGTCGGTGGAGGTGAGGTTTGCCGGAATCGCTTAACGTTTCCCCTTTAATAAGGTAAGCGTTAGTAGTTTTGGTGGTGTGAGGAGCGGCGGTAACGGTGCTAGCCATTGCAAAAAGGGTCAGAAAGTTCGAAGTTTTCATCGTGTGAAAAGAATTGTAACTGGAGTAATAAGCGATTTAATGGTGGGGACTATGTTAACAACGAAAGCAAAGTAAAGTCAGTCAAATAATAAACCAAAAAGTATATTTGTTGTATCAGCGGATTAATTCACCTTTACATATTGTTTTATAATAATTTTAAGCATACTGTATATTCTCTTGTTCATATCGCATTAGCCCCTATAAATAGGTCTTTATATTTGGCTGCAAGTTTCTTCTTTTTTTTAATTACATAACCTTTTACACCTATTTGTGCAATCATGCGGATAGAAACTTTGTTTGCAATATAATTTTAAGACACTTTTTAGAAATACTAATGGTATAATACGTACAAGCAGGCTCATTTTAACAAGTTAGATATGAGATCGTATTTAAAAATAGAAAGCACTGCAGACTTTCTTGTGTAAACGAACGTATTTAAACAATATCACTACTGGTTCAACATGCTGAAATCTTGAAGGGAAATTTTCCAAGTAGCAACAGTAAAAGCTTTTTCTGTCAAGCGACAGGCATTCTAACCGTAGCATATTGTGAGAACTTATAAACATAATTAAAGCTCATTTAAATATAGTAGTTAAAATATCCATGGTTGCATAATCAAAATTTCAACTAGCCAAAGTTAATATAATTAGCCGTGTCTAAATTTAAACGGTCCGACAGTGTTCATGTGGGGCTCACATGCGAGACTTTTAAACGAAGTGCGATAAACTCGGCGAAATTTGCCCGCATTGTTAAGTATCCTACTTTATCGGAGCTCCTTTGTTAATAGAAAGTTGATTGCCTCCTCATGCAATTCTATGCCAGGTCAGGAAATGGAAATATCCACAATGATGTTAATAGGAACACAGTAATCGCTGCAATCGGTAAAACAATACAATAAATTAAACGTTATTCTCATACATTATAATTAACATGTTTGTAACGATTTACAATCCAATAAAAATCTAATAAAATCTCTATTACGCGTTTAAAATTACGTGGCTCCACACGTAAGTTGTTTACTCGCATATTTGCCTATAAATAAATACCGGTTATTTTTTATATTAATAATAAATATACGGACCTTTTTAAATTTGTAAATAATTATTTAATAAATTAATAAAGGAAATAAATTAATTTGAAAATTAAATAATTTTGCGACATTATGAACGAATATTTTGTTTAGGCCGTTTCCGGCGTGGGTGGAAATATATTATTGTTTTTTAATAATAATAAAGTTCCTTTTATATTTAGAAACCGTTAATCTATTATAAATAACCAATTATAATAAAAAGAAGTAAGTAAAATTTTATATTATAATAATTACCGATCCTGTTTTAATCCATTTATAAATAAACCGAATTCTTTTAATATTGTGAAGGGGTAGGCCAACGGCCCTGTGACTGTTGGGTTCCCAAATGGAGTTATTATTAAAGCTAAAGGGTAAAGGTATAAGACCGTTGTTTGTTCGTGCTGGGAGGGTGTTTATATAAGGGAGGGTCACGTGTGTCCCCGTCGTTCTAACACGTCATGTGATACGTGCATTCAGCACGAATCCGTTACAAATATTTAAATTTTTCGTTTTAATTTTCCATTTTCCGCACCAATACGTTGTTATTAAGAACATGTTAGTTTTTAACGATTATTTAGTAAACATATTATTATTAGTATAAATTTTAAAAAATGTTAAGCCATTATTTTTTACTTTAATAAATCGCGCCGTTATCATCTTTAAAAACGTTGACGTTTTAATTTTTATTTTTATTTTTACGCCCGTTTTCCCGTGTACCGGTTTTATCCGAGTTTTATTACCTAATGGTAAATTTCGGGCCTTTACGCCTATTATTACCGCCGCCGTTACTGCCATTATTAACAGGAGTCGATCTTATAAGGCTATCCTACACCGAAAATAAATAAATAAACAAATAAATTAAATTAAACGCAAACACGCACAAAGCTTAAAATATTACGTCTTTTTTATATAAAGCAAATAAGATAAATAAATAACATAATTTAATGGTATAATTCGTATAATAAAAAATATAACAATTATATAAAGTGCATGAGTTTAATGCCCGTTGTTATCGCATTTTCTTAATCTTAGATAAATTAAACCCCCCCTGCTTCGCAATGGTGGACCGGGCGCTCCATGTACCTTTTAACTACATGGCTTTTCGACCAATTAAATCGGCCGAAAAAATCGCGCCCGTTTTAATTTAAGGACATTTTATTAAATATTGTCGCATATAAAGAAAGTTGTACAATATACGCATTATGTATACATTGTGCGTGTATTATATATATAACGACAATATAATTAAAAAAGTTATATTTTCTTTATTTAAGAATATTTAAATAGTAAAAATTATAAAAGTATAAGAAAACTATTAATATAAAACCTTAAATGAGGGCTTTTTAATGGCTTTATTATCATATTATTATTCGCTGTATAAAAATTATAATAAGTGTATATAATAATAATATTTGAACATTTTATTTAAAAGTTTATATACAAATAATAATATATATAAATTTTTTATATTTATAAAAAAACAAATCTAATTTTATTAATACCCACGTATAAAAGGCTTTTTATAAATTATCTGTCGTTATTTTTTTATTTATATTAATATAAATTCATATAAAATAAAATTTATATATATTAAATCCTTTTACTAAAAGTTTACAATAGGAAAATCACTTCTATTTTTTAAATTTATTTATAATTAATATAAAATAAAATGTAATACTTACTTTATTTTATATTATATTATATAAAATTATAAAATTATATATTTTTAAGAAAGAATTTACGTAAATATTTGTTTATACCAATTATTTAATCGGTAAAACATTAATTTTAATATTATTAAAACAGGTAAAAATATAAACCTGTTTTAATTATAAATTTTGTTAAAAATATTTATTATTTTACTTATTCGAATATTTAATACCTTATATTACGTAATATTTATATAAAAAGATATAAATATAATTTATTTACCAATATTTCTTTCCACGTGTAAAGCTCTTTACATAATACCCAAAAATAAAAGTATAAATAAAAAAAACGAAAAATTCCAAAATTTATTAAAAACCAACCTCCATTTGCAAATTAAAGCCACCCATATTATAATTCCACCAATTTAACCATTAAAATTGTAAAATAAACTATTATTAACTATTTTACTAATTATTATATTTAAAATGCGAACCGTTTATTTTTGGGACTTTTATTTAATTAATTATAATGGAATATCGGTCCCCGAATTGGCGAAAATACCTTTATTTGCGACGAAAATCGACAAATTATCCTTAAACCTGAACCAAAATAATTTTTATTTGGACCTATAGGTATAAGCAAAGCCACGAATTAAGCCACGCGGCTTTATTAGTGGAACTCCAATTTAGGGATAAGCCCTGAAATTAGTATTTGGGTTTATTATATTAATATTTGGTATAACGCCGTTTTTCGTTTAAAATAACGATTTGGAATAAAGGTTTAACTAATAATATAATTCGGATGGTAAAAGTTCCAAAAAGTTTAAATTATAATAATTTAACCAGTGTTTTTAAAAAATTACGTAATAATAATCCACAAATCCTCAACGCCTTGGTATGCGGTGTTTATAATCATTATAATATGTTTATTATTAACCCCAAATATAACGTTGGTTAAAAGGATTACCAATTTAAATACTTTTATTTAGCTTATTCATATTGCGTATATTGATAATATTAACTGATGTTAATAGGAATAAAATGACCGCTGCGATCAGTAAAACAATATAACAAATTAAACCGTATTTTTATATATTGTAACTAACATGTCTGGAACTATTTACAATCCAACAGAGATCTGTTGAAATCTCTGCTACGTGTTCTGAGATCACGTTGCTTCACACGTGATCTACCCACTCGCATGTCTGCCCATGAACAAACAAAAGAAGCTATTAACATGTCATGATTGGGTAGAGAATGCCAATGAGATTTGTGAGTTGTATGAAGGTGAAGCAGTGACGGTGTACAGAATGATCTCGCCCGTGATCTTTTTGACCCACCATTTCTGATACGATCTCCCTTCATTTCGCCGATTTTGACGATTCTAAGCCAAGAGCATCACCAACGAAAGATAACGCACCCATCAACGCAACCTCCGACCAAGCGCCCTCCCTCGCGACGCCTGCGCACTTTGAGGGGGTCACACCCTCTATACCTGGCAACGAGACGACGCCAAAGACGATCTTGCACTTCCAGCACTTCTGTGGGTGAATCACGTAGTCTGTAGGGCAAGTGGTCTTGCGCGGACACTTGCTTTTTGGCCGAGAGGCTGCCGCTGCGCACACGCGAGTCGCGACAAGGTGGCCGACTGCACAGTGGCAGGCTGCGCTTGCTGCAAGGTGACAACCTGCTTGCGCGGCGTTCTCGAGGGCGGTGTGTTCACTACTGCGCTGCGTGTCCACTGCGTTTTGCCGCCGCGGGCTTGCAGCCGAAATGGGGCGATTGCCTGTTCGACTAGGTTGTTGGAGGGGAGGGTGAGGGCAGTGGGTGCGGGGGTTGTGAGGTCCAGGACCGGTAGCAGTAGGGCGGCGGCGGCGACAAACTTCAATATGCGCATTCTTTCTTAATTTGGTTAGGATTACTGTTCACATTCGGCTGTACGATGAAGGTCAAGAAACAAAGGCGAAAGCGTGAATCTTAAACCCTATGTAGCAGATTATATATGGTTAATGCTTGAAAAAGCCTTCTACAAAATAAACGCCGGAATTAATTCTACGGAATGGATACCGTACTTAAAATGCAATACAAATAAAGATTGCAGCAATCTAAAACCAGCCTTACCAAAAGTCCAAATTTAAGTTTACGCAACCACTACGTGGGGGCGAAATGCAAAATCCCTAATAGGTGAACTGGTAAAAGTAAACTGAACGTTAAATTAATTTGTAATACCTCGTAATCTTGACTGCTCTCCAGCTGACACCTATCGTAATTGGATTCTGTCGAAACGTACGCTCGAATGTCATCTAAATCGCCACCCAGCCCAAAGATCGGCCAGGCTATAACGTTGCGTACCCCCTGTTCGGCACCCCCCCTGTTCGGCACCCTGAAAATCTAACAACGAAATGCCTACTTTTATAAGCTGATTTAAATATAAAATTATCAACGGACAAAAATACAATCGTTTTCACGCTTCTCCGGTTCATTAACCTCTTCTTCATCAGCTAAAGGTTCCAAATTTTCTATATCCTTTTCCTGCAATCCAATAATGTTCTGTTTGTTAACCAAAAGCTCGTTTGGATCCGGAACCACCCTCCTCCTTTTAACCGGCCGTATTGCCTCCAGTTGTGCTTCCAATAAGCTGATTTTTTGCTGGGCGCTAGCCAAAAGGGTATCTTTAGCTTCGAAGCTTTTTTGGACTTTTGCAAATAAAAGACGTGAAGTAGCGTTGGTTTTGTTGGATTGGGAAAGTTTTTGCAGTTGAAATCGGACATCTCGGGTCGTTTTAGGGGTTTTCCAAATAAGTAAAGACGGGTCGTTAATTTTTTGGGCTGGGCTTTCCGGTGTTTTATCCCTTTGCAAACCGTTGTTTTTATCTTTTATAACGTTGGCATTGCTATTTTCTAACAAAAAAGGGCTTAAAAGTGGTTTAACCAAGTTTACCGGCCATAACCCCGTTGTACGCCAACCAGATTGAATGGTTTTTGCTATAAATGCTTTTAATCTGGCTTTTCGATAACAAAGTAGGAAATTTCGTTTTCCAATAATTGTTGAACAGCAAAATTGGCTAACAAATCCAAGTTGACGTCGATAAGCTTCTTTTAACGGCCCAAAAACCGATAGATCCAATGGTTGGAGAACGTGTGACGAATGAGGGGGTAAATATAGGAGTTGAATATTGTTTTGCAAGCAAAGAAGCATAAATTCGTCCGTTATATGTGATCCATGGCTATCCAAAACTAATAACCGCTTTTCAGGGGTTAAAGGTTGGGTATACGGAATAAACACTTTTTTTAACCATTCGATAGCCGTTTCGTTATTTGTCCACCCGTTTTCGGTTGCGTGAAATTTCCAATTATCGAAAAGGCTTAAATCCGTCGGAAACCATTGTTGTTGTACGTTTTTTCCCTTAAATATAACAAGGGGAGGGAGGGCAACGCCCGTAGCCGATATACATTCGATTATAGTCGTCCAACCCCGCGTTCCGGGCTCTTTCCGTTGCAACGGCCGGATCCCGTTAAGCCCTAATACCAGGCCGTTAGATCCTTTACCTTCCATTATACCGGTTTCGTCCATATTCCAACGGTTTTCCGGTTTAATAGCGTTAATAACCGGGTTCGTAATATAAAGCCACCAAGATTTAATTACCTCCGTAGTAGCGCCATTAACCCGGGCGTTATCTATTCGACGGGGCCTTTGGGTCTTAAGGATTGGATAACGAGCCAAAAAACGAGTTATCCAACGTTTTCCAAGGCCTTTTGTCTCTCCGGCGGCTTGAAGAATTCGTTCGGCAAAAAAGCGTAATTCTTGATGCGTTGGCGGAAGCCCTAAAGCTGTTTGGGTAAGTACCCAATCAGCCAAATGCTTTTCCTGTTCCGTAGAAAGCCTTTGAAAAGGGCTTTGTGCTTTTTTATAAGCTTGAGAACCTTTAAGTCGACTTTGAAGTGTAGACCTAGGTATTCCCCATTTTCGGGAGGTTTTTGCAATTGGATTGCCATTATTGACGTCGTTAATTGCAGATATAAGCTGTTTTTCAGTATATTGCTTCATTGGAAAATGGAGAATCAAGATTAGAAAAAAGTAAATCCAAAAGTGAAAGATTCATCGAGATATTTATAATAGAAGTTGGAGGATAAAAATAAAAGTGTTGTTATTTTTGGGTGCCGAACAGGGGGGGTGCCGAACAGGGGGTACGCAACGTTAAGCCACAGTGAAATCTGTTCAACAAGCATCAGTTATAACTTATACGTGGCGACTAGTTTGAGAGAAAAACACCGGAGGAAAAACTGTTAGAGCAAGACTCGAGCGGCTGAAATCAGATTAAAATGCTTGCAAATCAACAGGAGTAAATCTTCATAGTCGGCGTGGTTCTTCAATGCAAATAATCCCTCTCAAACTCGCCAATATTCCTCCCCGTGTAGTCAGAAACCGCGAGGCAACCCGACACGAGAGACAAGATGATGCAATAAGCCCACGGCGATGGGGCCGGGGGAGTCTCGGATAGCTAGATGCCGGAGGGCGGTCATGTTATCTCCAGGTGCGGCCTCTTCTCACAGAGAGCTTCAATGCAGCAACGGATTGTCCACTCCTGATCTCCAAAAAATGAAGGTGTTGAGGTTTCTGGCCGAGGATATCAATGCCTTTACAATTTTCAAAAAGCCAGGCTGAATCCAAGTAGGCATAATGGTTAGCGCGCGCATGTTGGTTGTCACGTTTTCGGAGAACAAAGCCCATCGTAGCGGGTAGGCTGTTGGGAGCAAGGTGCCGAGCGCGCGGGTTTGGTTGTTCAAGAAGCAGCAGCTAAGAGATTTGACAGGAAATGGGTGCTCCTGGTCCGTAGCTAAGGCCTTGTCATCGAGTACAAAAAAGCTCAGGTTGGTGAAGCCGTTGCGTATACAATCCAGCAAGCTTAACGCCGTGGGGCTCGTGAGGTCCAAGCAGCCGTCATGCTGGGGCACGCAGTCGCGCCTCAGATTCACCAGGCGCGGTTCGTTCGGCTCAAGGGCCTGCCATGTGCCCAAGTGTAGGGCGTGGACGGCTAGGCGCAAAGACTCGCATGCGGAAATATTTCGCACCCTTTCTAGGCTGGCGCGGGTGAGATCTGTTTTTAGTATGGGGCGGTGATCCTTGGCTCCGAGCCGGCAAGTGCCGTGGCGTGAACGAATTCAAGACATGGGCTTTTTATGAGAGGCATGCAGTTCAACCTGATCCCATCATCTATGTTCCCTACGTGGCCAGGGGTGGGGGGCAGCATAGGCCAACCACTTAACCCTTCAAAGTGTAAGCTGTTTGTGATATGGAACCCGAATCCCAATGCTAGCGGCGGCGGGACACTGGATGTTTTCTGAGCCAGCGAGACGAGGAAGAGGAGGATCGTCTTTGATGCTAGTGGCAGTATCATATCCAAGGCCCTCAAACTTGCGGGTGTCTTGTAACTAAGGTGGATGTAGGTCTGGCGACACACTCTTCTTGCATCATATGCAGCTTCAATCAAATGCGAATTAATAAGGCAGATTTCAGTAGATTCACGGCTAAATATAAGGAGTGTCTGGCAGGGTAAGAACACTTCCAGGGCAGCCCAAATTAAGGCATTCCAAAACCCGCCCATGGGGGCCCGAAACCTTATTTGAAAAGCCCGTGGGCCAACAGCCCACGAGCCCGCGGTTTCTTTCACTGTGGAGTTTGTATTTATTGGACTAAAGTTAGTATTAAGATACATGCCCCACAACGTGCAAATAAGACGGGGGCCCGTGGGTTACGGTATTTTTTGGCCCATGGGCCCCCGTGGGCGCCCGCGACGGGTTTTGGAATGCCTTAGCCCAAATAGATATTAAACTAGGAAAATTATAAAAGTTATTTAAATTGACAGCTAAGGAAAGGCAAGCCAATCAGGGACTCATAACGTCTCGGCTCGAGATACAAGGATCTATCACTTCTTCGAGGAATTAAGTGTTTTGTGGTGCGCAGTTTTAATTTAGGCGCCCAGCATTCTTGTACTTTTCAAATGCCCCTACTAGTAAAGCTTTAGCGTATGAAAGATATAGATACATTATTAACATCCTGTATAGTATCACTATTACAAGGCAAGTCTGACAATACACCAAAACGCTTCTTATCTGCCGCAGCCCAAGTTCTACGGGTATCAAGGTGGGCCAGGACTTCGAACCACGATTTCACTGGTGCCCCTTAGCCCAAAGTTCCATGGCAGACCAACGCTAATTATTTACTCTTCCGGACGCGGACCCGAGAGAGAGATAGGATCGGTGGTATGGGATTACTAGTTTCAAACAATCTTATCCACGGCAGTTAGTTGTATTAAGCCCAGGACTACCAGGATATAGCTAAAATGACATCTGTTAAACAACATGTTCTAGATTACCCAGGCACAGACGACATAGCATTTCATACCCAGGTTACACTCATGGAATCACGGCGTCTTTGGCACATGAGTGGCAATAAATCAGGATACCTACCTACGATAGAATTGCCTGAGTTGTGTTAGCTCAATATGGACAAAGGAACCTCATTCAAATTTTCAGCCCTGCACATGGATTGAACCTGCCTGTCCAGAAATTGTGCAAGGCTTGCCCAACTTTTTGGTTTTGGATATAGATTCTTGCATATAGAAACTTCAAACGGTTGGCTTTTCAACACTCTCACTGGCTTTAATAACGCGGACGAAAGTGCTTTTCTTTTCTCTTATTTTTTCCGCAACAAATGTCAAAAGAGGAGACACGGGCGACTAGTTGCTAGTATAACGACAAACGATAATAAAGCGTATCAGCTATCTTTACTATCTAAAAATAATAAAATGTTTTACCGGGCCACAAAGGGTAGTGTTACCCCAGGCATTCTCGTTTTAATATTTGTAAGTGTGACTCGTGTGAGATTTGTATCTGACTTCAACTTCGCAATCGGAGCCATCTCTACAACAAGGAAACACACCATTGAGGAAATTATTAGTTCCTGTAGAAGTCGTCGTCGTTTTCACTACCACTTTCTCGCTGCAGAAACTCGTATGTTCGCTTCCTTTCCTTTTGGGAGCACTCGCTGATGCGGTCTTTTGTTGCTTCTTTGGGAGGGCCCCCCGTTCACCAGCCTCTCTACCCGCTCCCAAATTTTGTGCGAACGCAGCCTTTCTGTCCTGACCTTGGCGTCCTCTTGGTCTGGGCATTTCTTTTCGTTGCATCCTGGTCAACTCTGCGTCCTCATGCCCGCCGACGCGGCGACGCCGTTGTTGGAGATGGTGGTGGACGCACCTGTAACCTTCGCATTAGGAAGGGCTTGCTTTTGCATGCCGTCACCAGGGTTGGAGGAGCCTGATCGAAAGCCACATCGTTAGATACGCATCTTTGGCAATAGAAGCCATTTAATTTTACATAGAACTTAGGTTTTTATTGTAAGGTGCTGATAGTACCGGTGATTTTACCATCTTTCACCGGGGCGCAAACTGCCACGGCAGCCATTGCGGCTATAAGAGACAATGTAAAACGCATCTTTTACTGTATAATATGCGGTTGTAATCGAAAATCTAAGCCAAAGGAAGTATAATCACAAGGCGCGAGCTGCAGAAAAGAGAGAAAAAAAAAAGGAAAAGCAGAGAAATTTGGAAAAGGTGGAATTAATTTAAAGCCAATTTATAATTTCACACTAAAGCATGAGGAGATAATCAATCGCCAGGAATATGGTTCTTTGCACCCAACTTTTGCCTTTTTGAATGTAAAAATGCATTGATCGGTTATGCCGTGAGAAAGAAGACAAGGAGGTGAAATCAACTTAGGCACGCGAGCTAACTAGCACGTTAAAGAGCACTGGTAAAGGGACACTTGAGCAAAGAGACAGAGGATAAAAGAAAAAGACTATCAACTGCTGACTCAATACTTTGTATCTGAGACTCCACCTATTTGTTATGTGCCAAAAGACTGCGCGAATGCAACTGGGATTGTGGGATTGGGAACGCATAAAATCAAGATTTTTGAACCGAAAATAGTTTAATCGCGCAAGATTATGTGGCCGAAGGCCAAGGCTTTTTTAAAACAAATAGCTATTTTACCGCGCGAAGTCCTGGATTAAAAAGACCCGTCAATGCTCTACTCCCAAGTGAATATATATTTGGGCGACGAAGCTCACGTACAGACTACATTGTTAGCGGTAAACATCCCTCTCTTCGAGGACATGAAACGCCTGTTATCATTCCCAGCCTGAACCTTTTGCCATTCGAGCAACATGGGAGTCCCGATCAACGAATGACCGACGAGCGGGACTTGGCGCATGAGGATCCAGGAATTTTCAAAAGCTACTATTTCAAAAATCTGGTACATATCTTTCCCAGGGCCTTTTGTCCCAAGGCATGGGTGGCGAATAATTAAAGCCTTTTTGCTGAGTCGGACTATGCTCAGTACCCGTCGACGTGTCTAAGCTGGCACCCCTAAGCTTATTTACCGAACGAGGTGATACTTCAACGACTAGGTGCTCCATGTTATGGACAACCCTTTTCATCGACCTTTTCGATCATGAACCGCAAAGCCATCCGAGCAACACAACTTTTACGTCCGAAGCCCACAATAATACGCAAGCGATTCGCGGTGTTCTTCACACCCGCGTATACTTACTTGGGCCCCGCTGCTAGTTGAAAAGCAGGCACTCTTCTAGCTTTCTATGGCTTCTGTTGAATCTCTACTTGCAGGCACTTAATGGCGCCGAATATGCAAAGGGGCAGAGAGGAAACGAAGTGTGGTGGTTCCAGGTGTTCTGAGCCGGATCTCTCTTTCGAACAAGCGCTGCGTTTACCCCGTCCGCCCCTGCACCAGGGAGTTGGTCAACATGCCGAGCATTGTCAGCTTCGCAATAAGTTTTGACTTTCCCCGAAGGTGTACGTGGAAAATCCCATAGAGTATTCATCCTTTGTTTACATCATCAACAACTGAGTTTTCCCTCTCAACCCGGACCACGCTGGCTACGACTATAGGTCGGCACGAGACAACGCGGTGCAAAAGCTCCCATGGCGGGCATCATTTGAGCACTGAAACTCACTGCATTAGATCCAAAATGGACATACTATATGGTGATTAGACCGGTTCGCTGCGCTGCGCGTCGCACGACTCGATCCGAGAAAAGATCGCCAAGAGAGTGGGCCCACACACACACACACACACACACACACACACACACATCTACAGATGGACTCCAACTTGGAACCGAAAAAAGTACCACGACGCCGTTTTTAATCCATACGATGGAGCCATACGGTTTCCAGAGAATTATTGGCATCTGGGTGGCAACTCTGATCGCGAGGGGCGATCAAGTTGATCAGGAGAAGCATCATTTGCAAGTGAAACCCAGCATAGAGTGCGCCAAAAATGTCAGAATTTCTAAATTGAACCACGGTCGATTTTTAGCAATTCAATAGAGTTAAGGCTCACGGAGAGGCTGAGTTAAATACGGGCTTTTTTTTGGGAACAAAAGTGCCCAATTATAAGCAACGTGACAAATCCCCAAAGGAAACGCATGGATGTTGCATTGACGGCAATGCCCGACTGCGTATCGCTTCAGGGCTAAACCCAGGATCACTGACTTGCAGCATCTCATGAGCTTTCGGATCCTGACCATAAAGAGACTGGCTGGTGTCCGCCTATTTGCATATCTTCTAGATCCAACCAAACACAATATCATTTAATCAGCTCCTGCGTCGGTAGACAGGTCTTTCATTCTTAAATTTTATTCATTATTCCAAGCACCCGATATAAAACTTTTAATAATGCATTTCTTATTTCCCATTTTTATAGCTGCGCTCGCTCAGACGGTCATTACAGCTTCTGTACCAGTTGGTGAGATCATCAAACCTGGTGCAGATACAGCTAGTGGCAATTTTCCTGGTGAGTTTTATATTTCTTGATCGATTTTGCTCCTTAGAGGCCAAAATCACCTTAAAATCTCCTTGGAGACACCGAGTCCCCATTGATAAACACATGTAACTAAGTACTCCTCATACAAAATAAAGGCAATCCCGGCACCCGAAAAAAAGTAACTTTTGACCTGGGTTATAAGGATCCTAATGAGGGCAAATATCTCCCAACCGGAGGCCCAAGTCCAAAGAAAATTTACTCAAGTTTGAAGGACAAAGTGACATCCTTCGACCTTGGCGACATGCATATATCAGCCGCGCAAATGGCAGAAAGAAAGGCATTTGTAAAATTGAACAATGAGATCTGGAATCAAGACAACGCAAAATATGATGCTGTCTTTAGGGACCAAGAAAGGGCCCGCCAAGAGCAAGCCGCAAAAAAGTCACGATTCAGACGCATTTTCAAGGGCGGGTGGAGCAAAAGGCCTTCGCAATATTGATCCTAGCGGCTGGGCCTGGCGTATAAAAGTGTTTGGGGAAATGAGAGAGAAATGTTTGGGGGGCATTACATATAAATAAGAGTTAATTAGTGAGACATAATACAAGTAGATTAGGGATATTGGAAGGGCCGGAACGAGGAGAATCGCAAGGCACGCATACAAACAATGACAAGAATATATTCAGAAATCAAAAACCGACTCCAAGAAGATGCTAAAAGATGTTGCTTTCCTGCCTATTTCCCAAGTGCAAATGCATATGATTTTAGTGATTATAAATACTGACGAGACCTAATTGTTCTCACCCAACCGAATGCCAACCTGTATAGGTAAGTTTGATAATACACATATGATGAAGTCCTTCAAGTGCGTAAAATTAAATGTGCTATTCCCCCTTAATTTTCTCTAGTCTGCCCTTTTGTGTATATATATAAATCAAGTACAAAAATATCCATTCACTTTTCCATGCAAATCGGAGCTCCTCTCTTGCGGGCTCAGCACCCTTCCGGCCGCTGCGACTATCTCGGCTGGAAGTTTTTTTCCTTGGAGCTTTTGCTCAAGCCTGGCCTTGTACGTATATGTTGCCACATATTTCGCAAAGATTGATCAATTCCAATGTCTCCCAAGGAACGAGAGCTCACCGTCTAGTTTGCTGTTGTGAAACAACCTCGGGCTTCTTCACGGCCCACGCTAGCAATTGACCCTTTTTGCCATCCCAGTCCTCCACCCTGATGTAGGAAATATCGTTCTGATGGTGCTTGTAAGAAATCGACTTGATCCAGGAATCCTGTATGATCGTATCCCAGCCGAGCTGATTGGGGAGAAAATTATGCGCCCGCACGAGGGCAGCCGTTTCCCCCTTTGCAGCAGCCTCCTTGGAAGCGGCCTCCTGCACTTGTCTCATGGCTTCTCTCATCTCCGGTCTTCCTACTTTACCGACAGCGTAGGACAAGGCTCCTTTTTGACTCGTCTTCCTTGGAGAATCGGCGCGCTTGGATAGCGTGGGATGAGCAATGGGGGAGCCGACATCGCCGCGGTGGAGGAAACCGGCGGCCCAGTTAGCACTCCCGTCATCACTCAAGGGGCTGGCGTTGGTGTCGAGGCTGTCCGGTGACGCTGTTGCGGATACGTCGTATCCCGTGGTCGGCAGTGCCGAAACAAACGGCAGAGTGCCAAAGGCTGCTACGAGGATATATTTCATCATTTTCTTTTTATTTTATTTTTGCTTTTCTATGAGACTGGCGCGGAAAACGAATGTAGATTATCCAAAAGCAAGTGGCTCTAAGAAGTACACACGCAAAGAAATGGAATGTATGACAAAAGTGGTGTAAATCAAAGACTTTAATAAAAGGAAGAAAGAAAGAAATAAAGGGGAACAAAAATAGTGCTTACCACTTGCCGGCCACGCCGACTACAACACTCTATTTTAACATTTTGTTCATGACATATTTCCTAGCTGGTCAATTCGTATTTTGATGCAAAAATATTTGGACAGAGCGATCGACACTTGATATATTTTTAGAACATATCAGCAATGCATTACCNCCCCCCCCCGCCGGCTAGAATAACAGTGGGTTATTCATACTTTTTACTATGTCAGGAATAGCTCGGTGTAAGGATCTGCATTCATAGCGTGAAAAGCAAATGCAGACAATCTTTAAAAAAGCTTGTTTCTAAAATTGGCTGCAAGTCTTTCGCCGTGGACGAGTGCTGCCATCAATATTTACCAACCGCTCGCTTTAGTCGGAGGCTTGGACAATAGAACATGCGGCATTCGGAGCCATATTTGTACAGAACTAAAATATCTCCTCAGACAGGCATCTGGAGTCCGGCTTTCCGGTAAGACAGTAGTATGGGCAATCCAGGAAAGCTGCCCTGCAAATTATAAGGCACGAGTATTGAAATATTGACCGGAGCTAGGGGGCTTGCAGCCACGGCCCATCTTCCAAGTATGTTCAAGCCAAAGTTAATAGCCTTAGTACTTCAATTAATATGCTATGAGATCCACCAGTGGCAGAATTAACAAAAACTTTGATTACAAACTCAATAGGTTTTCGCAAACATCAGCACGTAACGTCGGCGTGGTCATGGTCACAGTACCTACAATTGCACAACATCCACCTCGGATGGAAAAAAGTGTCCTAATCAGACTGTTACCCTTCCACATTCCCTAGTATTGGAATGTTGCAACCGTAAAAACTGCGCCAGGCTCTTGGAGTTTGCCCGGCTCGAAAAGGACAGTGGTGCAAGTGGCAAAAAGGTCGGAGCCTGGAGTTCTAGCCGCATAGAGAAACAAGCCAGCTTGTTTTGGTGGCCTTGATGCCAAACGACTCACGAGCGTCCAATCAAGGAGAGATAGCACAAGAAATTCCACGTATTCTCTGTACAAACTCGGTTAAAAGCTAGATTCAAAGAAACCCGGCAATCGCAGTTTTTTTCCCGGCTAGAACAGCTACTTGACCTTACTATCTCACACTTCACCACTGCCATCACCCACTACCAACATCTACACCCAACCCAGCCCATTCCATCGGCAGCATCTCAGCCTTGAGCCGGCCGCCATCATCCTCATCCTCCCACACCCGGACAGTCTGCGCCAGGCTTTTGGCAATGATCCTCCTCGACTCGTCTGCAAACTCGTACTGCTCCGTGCAGATGTTGACGGGCACAAACTCGGATTCGTCGATCGTTCCCGAGAGCAGGATTCGCAGACACTCGGCCACGGTCAAGTCCCGCACGGCGTTCCACCAACCTTTTCGGCCGTCATCGACAAACATGGACCTCAAGTCCTCTCCGGGATTCCATTCATAGCCGTACCGCCACTCGATGGCTGGGATGACGTGCTCCGCAAGCGACGGGTGCCACAGGAGCCGCAACGCGAGGGGAAGCGACTTTCTTGCCAGGACGTGACCGTCGAGAGGTGCTCCGAAGATCCGGTTCTGTGGCCTCTTCAAGGCCGCGATGAGAATGAACTGCAGCGGAACCTTGCCCTTGTCGTCGCGCTCAGTCGGGTCTGCCCCATTCTGGAGCAATGAACATATGATTCTCAAAAAGGAGTTTGTCCCTTGTATGGCGTGCGCATCACTTTTTGCATCTTGACTTCCCTGGAGGAATTCGCCCAGCCCCCATGCGGCGTCGTGTAGGAGTTGCGCTCTTATTTTGCCATCCCTTTTCAGCAGGTCAGGCGACGCCGACAAAATGGCGTGCCAAAATTTGTAGCAATTGAGCACTATTACCGTCTGTATGGGCAGATCATCTGTCTCCTGATGGTCATGATCATCGCAAGATTCGAAGACGTCTGCTCCGTGTTGTATGAGACTGTTAATTACTGGGGCGACGTCATCATATGCCCACAAATCACTATTTGCGCAAACACTCATAAGGGTAAGGAAGGGGCGAGCACGGCATCCAGTAATCGCACCAGCCTTGCAAAGTATTTGCACAAGCCTGTGAATGATCGCCGGGTCAGGTACCAGGCATTTGGGCCTCGTCTTATCATAACGACTCAATGCCCAAGATAACTGTTCAAGTGCGGTCTCAAGCAATTTGAACAGTTCGTCGGGCGGTAAGGAACTGAACCAGTCTTCAGCATACTCGAGGAAGCGAAGTAAAGCTTGACCTTGCTTGAATGCTAGTTCCTTGGAACCCCAACCGCGAACGAGAGCATCAAGACATTTGTGTAGAGTTGGCGATGTCAATTCTTTCCATGAATGGCGGTTGACGTCAAGGGCGGAGATTAAATCAGCAATATTATCATCCTGTGCGAACTTCAAAGATAAAGATTGGACTAGTTCCTCGACGTGATCCACAGACAGACCGATCTGACTGCGTGAAAGAATTTCAGCCGATTCAAAGTCCAAGGATGCAGCCAATACGTAAAGCTTATTGAACTCCATGGTCCCACTAGCCAACTGTCGCGGCTGAGAATTGGCACCTTTGGCAATCATCCATCTAATCGCTTCGCGAGCGACTTGCACATCTCGCCAAACGGTCTCGGGCTGAGTACCTATCAGCCAGTCAAGCACCTTGTCCGGAAAGTAGGCATCTTGATCTCTGAAATGATCGACAACGACAGATAAAGTCTGCAGCCCTGACCCGTCAGGCGAGATGAAATGATACGCCTTTGAGAATGCTTCCCAAACCTCTTTGGGGTCAATTGACGCCCCAGCTGCCAGTAGGCAGGCCACGGTGCGTGGAAGGCAGTATTCGATTGCTAAACCAACTGCCGTTTGACCATATGACGAGTCTCGGGATTCGAGGTCACAGCCCTCGGCAATCAGCTTCTTGACGATGTCCACTCGGGCCTCTTCGGAGCGGTCGTCGACTCGTGACCGTTGCTGGGATTCTACGAGAGGCGGCGGCTGGTAGGTCCGGGTGTTATTCACTTCGTCCACTGGAGGTCCCGTGTAGATAGACCGTCGCCTGCACGCCTCGTGTAGCGAAGAGTGGGAGCCTCTGGTTTCTGCCATTTTAGTTACGGTGGCACCCATATCAATGAGTCTGCTAGCATCGTGAAAGCATTCATATCTCAAAGCGAGAGCCAGCACTGAGCAATCCATACCGAGCACAGCCGTTTTCTTCATCGTGTCGATGTCCACGCCGTGTGCTAGCAGCCAGGCGGCGGATGTGTCTAGGTGGCCATTGATGACAGCCCAGTGCAGAGGGGTGAGGCGATAGCCATCATCCTGGACAAGCACCTCAGGGTCGCTGCAAAGACCCAAATCGGCGAGATGGTCCAGTAGCTTGATGTCTCCAAATCCTGCCGCCGCATGAAAGGCTGAGATTGAGGAGGAATCATGAATTGCGCCTTTTGAGATGCAGTAAACGTCTGCACCATATGCGATTAGCATCTTGGCAGCCTCGAACTCTCCGTGGCATATGGCGCTATGCAAAGGGTTCCAAGACGGCAGCTCCGCTTTCGCCCTGTGTCGAGTGTATACCGGTAACCTAGTATACCAGGGTCGCAGTTCTGTGCACTGGCAGTGGCCATTTGCCCAGGCGTTTGGATTGAAGCCGGCATCGAGCAGGCGTTTCAGCGCCTTCAGGTTGCCCGATGAAGCGGCAACGTGTAGCGGGCTTCGAAAGCAGGAAGCGGGAAGATTTTCTCTCAAGCTGAATTCTTCCTCGAATCGACTATCCTTTGGTCTGGTGTTGTAAGAGTCTTGATGCTTTTGGCAAACGAAGTTGTCAACCACCCCCAGAAGACGCACCTGGTGCGACTGCCAAGGTGATCTCAGGTTTCCGCCAGGTTCGAAGTAGAGGTGGTCCTCGGGTATAATCGCCCTGCTGGGTCTCAGGAAACTGTCTCTGTCCCTGCCGCTGGTGAAGTAGGACTTGGGGCGCACTGGGAGAGATTGATATCGGCCCGGAAAGACCTCGACGCTGACGGAGCTCGGATAATACCGCCCCTCGCATTGAAAGGTTTCCAGTTCGGCATCAATGCCATACTCAGAGGCTACCTGTCTATCCCGGAGCAGATCACCGACGAGACCTGCGTCGATCAATTTGTCCATGACTCTGAGGCCTAGCTCCCCCTTGTTGACAAGGGCACCGATTGAGAGGGGCGATGACGGTAGGCCAAGGTCCATCCATCGGGCTGCAAGTCGGTACAAAACCGGGTTCAAGACGTCGTACGTTGTGCGAGACACACGCGCAAACGAGCTGAGGTTGGCATAGCAATTAAATGCGGCACGATCATTCCAATACGACGGGACTACCTGGTGCGAACCCTCCGATCGCCCGCGACTCTGGGTGGCGAAGAGCGCTGCCGTCAAATACCCGCCAATTTGTAGTAGCAGTTCCGGTGGAATCGAGTCCAGCGATTTGAAAGCCATTGGGTGTGATTGGAAGTTTGATGGCACGCGATTCCGGAGTTGAGTTGTCGCGTTCATAATCCAGAGAGAAAGATATGTGCAGAGCTTCCTTGTTGTTGCTTGCTTTGGCACACAAAACGGAGACCAGGGTTGAAGAACGGTGGGCTCAATTGTCCTGGTTTATTTAACAATGAGCGCGTGTAGTAAACAGCTCAGTAGATAAAATCCGACGCGTACTAAGGTATATGTGCAGCCTGATTCATTGGGCATGTATGCGTTGGAGTGAATAGCGCTATCTAGGCTATCGAGCGTGGAACTGTAAAGGTGGCCAAACAAACTTGCCAATTCTATCACGTGACCTGGACATGCCGCGGACAATCCCAGATACTGTTTGTCCAACTTTTGTCTCGGTTGTGTGATTAGATTTCGCACAGTGCCTACCTACTTTTTGCTGACTACTTAGGTACTTCCCTCAAATTCCCCCTTCCCCTCCCGTCCGTCCGATCGCCTCAATTGTAATTCACCGCCGGGCCCAACTCAACCTTCTCGGTCCCCTCAACCTGGGGAAGCCAGGCCGCCTTGCTGATGCAAAAATACTCGGCCGTCGGTCTGAGGTCCGCCTTGTCCGCATCACCTCCATCCACGCACCCGACCGGCAGGATCAAGAAGCCCGGGAACTTGCTGCTGTCGCCCCTGACGGGCGATCCACAGTTTGCGCAAAACGACCGCCCGACCGTGTTTCCCGAGTCGGTCGCCGTGTCTGAATACGTGCGCATCATTGATTCTGGGTCGTTGTATTCGACTTTCTTTTTACGTTGTTGTGTGGTTTTGTTTTTACCTAGCAAGGTTAATAAACATCGGGACGGAGCGAGCCTATTTAGGGGTCTGGGGGGTTCTTGGGGGTTCTTGGGG